>NW_027361816.1:5280000-5504629 GCF_039654945.1 Dendrobates tinctorius | reverse complement strand
GAGAGAGAGAGAGGGGAGGCGCGGGAGGGAGGGGAGGGAGGGAGGAGAGAGAGCGCGGGAGGGAGGAGAGAGAGAGAGCGCGGGAGGGAGGGAGAGAGAGAGCGCGGGAGGGAGGAGAGAGAGAGAGCGCGGGAGGGAGAGAGAGAGAGAGAGCGCGGGAGGGAGAGAGAGAGAGAGAGCGCGGGAGGAGGAGAGAGAGAGCGCGGAGGAGAGAGAGAGAGAGAGAGCGCGGGAGGGAGAGAGAGAGAGAGCGCGGGAGGGAGAGAGAGAGAGAGCGCGGGAGGGAGAGAGAGAGAGAGCGCGGGAGGGAGAGAGAGAGAGAGAGAGAGCGCGGGAGGGAGAGAGAGAGAGAGAGAGAGCGCGGGAGGGAGAGAGAGAGAGAGAGAGAGAGCGCGGGAGGGAGAGAGAGAGAGAGAGAGCGCGGGAGGGAGAGAGAGAGCGCGGGAGGGAGAGAGAGAGAGAGAGAGCGCGGGAGGGAGAGAGAGAGAGAGAGAGAGAGCGCGGGAGGGAGAGAGAGAGAGAGAGAGAGCGCGGGAGGGAGAGAGAGAGAGAGAGAGCGCGGGAGGGAGAGAGAGAGAGAGCGCGGGAGGGAGAGAGAGAGAGAGAGAGAGAGAGCGCGGGAGGGAGAGAGAGAGAGAGAGAGAGAGCGCGGGAGGGAGAGAGAGAGAGAGAGAGCGCGGGAGGAGAGAGAGAGCGCGGGAGGAGAGAGAGAGAGAGAGAGCGCGGGAGGGAGAGAGAGAGAGAGAGAGCGCGGGAGGGAGAGAGAGAGAGAGAGAGAGAGCGCGGGAGGGAGAGAGAGAGAGAGAGAGAGCGCGGGAGGGAGAGAGAGAGAGAGCGCGGGAGGGAGAGAGAGAGAGAGAGAGAGAGAGAGAGAGAGAGAGAGAGAGAGAGAGCGGGAGGGAGAGAGAGAGAGAGAGAGAGCGCGGGAGGGAGAGAGAGAGAGAGAGAGAGCGCGGGAGGGAGAGAGAGAGAGAGCGCGGGAGGGAGAGAGAGAGCGCGGGATTTTTTTTCTGCCGCCAGAACGGGATTTGGGGTTAAATTTCTGGCAAGGAAATTCTTCCGGGCATGCTCAGTGTAAAAAAGCGGATCCGTGCAGACAAAAAAAAACGTTTCATTGCCCGTCCACTCAAGTCAGCGGACGCCAAAATTTTGGCGGATCCGTCAAAAAACAGATCCAACGGATGACGATCCGTCAAAATCCGCCGCTAATGCAAGTCAATGGTTAAAAAACGTATCCGCCCAAAAAATGGCGGATTCTTTTTCTTGCAAAACGGCGGATTTTGATTGATGGAAACAAACGGAAATGTGAAACAGGCCTAAGCCGCTGACCTGACATTTTGCTGTGTTTTTGGTGCATTAACATTGGAATTGAGGGGTGACATCTCTGCCACCACTACATTAATTCTCTGTTAAACTGCTCGATATAGGCAAATGGCTATGCACAATGTAGGTAAAGTCAGTCGATGCTGGCGATTTTCAAATACCTGGGGTAACTTTTATGTGTATGGGAGCCTCAACTCTCCCAAAAGACTTTGTCAGGGGAAGTGAGGATCTAGCATGTAAAGTTCAACCTCTGATCTTTTGTTTCCAGGGAAGATGAGCTGCTCCCTGAGGTTTCCCTTATCCCCATTGAAAACATAAGCACATGGGGGAGTTGGGAAAAACTGATATCTGATAAAGGACACATTTAGGTTAATCACAGGTGATGTGTTTTGCTGCCTGTGCCCAAAAGTTGACCATGCGGCCATCAGCATTAAAATAAGCGTAGTTTTA
This sequence comes from Dendrobates tinctorius, assembly GCF_039654945.1. NCBI lineage: Eukaryota > Metazoa > Chordata > Amphibia > Anura > Dendrobatidae > Dendrobates > Dendrobates tinctorius. Next base: position 5,502,856 of record NW_027361816.1, on the reverse strand, counting down.
GATGTATATCAGGTACAATTTTGAATGCAGAGTTTGTTAGTTTTGTTGTAGATGAAAAAAATAAATATGACTGTTGGATCTAGTTTAGCTTGATTGAACAGGCATGTATTTAGTATGGAGTACAGGATGTGTGGCTAAAATATAACTCGTGTCACTTATCTAGGGGATAGAAAATCAAGAGCACAGAAAATCCAACATATCTGATCACAATCAAGCTTTCCTCTTAAAGGGGTCATCCTGTCAGTGATTTAGTGGCCTCTGCTGACATCATACATACAGGTTTCTCTTCCTATCTGCTCATGGCGCGTCTGCCGACATCATGCTGTTTGACAGTCGACTCCCTGCCGCGTAATTGCATTGTTCCAGCAGTAAAATCAGCATGTCTACAGCAGTCACTCACGACCAGGCTTGGACTGGGCCACCAGGGAACCGGAGGATTCTCCGATGGGCCCAAGCACTGACACCTGCTGGCATACTGGCCAGCAGCTACCTAGGGACCCCACTGCTCCAGGAGCCCCCAGCCAGTGGCTACTTGGGCCCCTGGGTCAATGGGGCCCACCCTGTGCCAGCGTAGCAGCAGCTGGAGACAGAATCCTGTACCTGCTGCTAAAGCAAAATGAATATTCATGCTTTCCCATGCCCCTATGGGTGTGGAGAGGCGTGAATACCATTTCTCTTTAATCGTGGGCAGCATTAGCTGCAGGCTGCAGCTGACACTGCCTGCAGCTGACACTGCCTGCATGTAAAGCCCCAGCACCGCACTACACACACAAAGCACCGCACCACATACACATGCAGGCACACAGACAAAGCGCAGCACATCCTAGCTTCCTGTCCGGCACTTCCTGACTGACAGCCCAGCTGGATGATGTCATCATTCAGCAGCTGTCTCAGACAAAGCTGCCAGTGAGAAAGAGGCTGCTGGTATGTGCTGCAGGGAGCTGAGCTGTGCTGTGTGTCTGTGTGCCTGCGTGTCTGTATGTGGTGAGGTGCTTTGTATGTGAGTGTGTGAGAGGGGTGGTGGGGAAGGACAATGATGTTGATGGGGGAGGCAATGATGGAGGTGATGGACAATGATGGCGGTGGGGAGAGGCAATGATAGAGGTGGTGATGAGGACAATGATGGGGGTGGAGAGGGGCTGCATTATACTTTGTGAGGGGGCTACATTATATTCTGTGGGGGGACTGCATTATTCTCATTAAATTCTGCGAGGGCTACATCATGCTATGAGGGGCAGCATTATGTCCTATGAGGGGGCTACAGTATACTCTATGGGGGGCTGCATTATATTCTGTGGTGGGGACTGCGTTATACTTTATGAGGGGGTTGCATTATATTTTGTGGGGTGCTGCATTATATTCTATGAGAGGGCTACCCCTCTGATTCTATCCCAACCCCTGCTGCATAATTAAGACATGTACTACCTTATTTTATACCCTGATATTAGCGCGTTTTACCACACAATTGGTGGTCTTGTATTTATTTCTGTGTAGCTACATAGTGGGCCCCAAGAATTATTTTCTCTGGTGAGCCCAAGGTGCTCCAGTCCGACGTTGCTCACGAGTCACGACCCATCGACAGAACAGAATGGTAGAGGAAAAGCTGTTCTGCTGACATCGAGAAGCTGGATCGCCGGCAGGACTCGTCAGTGACTGCCCTGAGATCGAATCAACTCCTGATCATGATAAGATACTTAGAATGTTTTGCACTTGTGCTGTCTCTGCGTTGATCAGGAGAGCCTGCTGCATGTTGCAGTGCATTTAATACTGCTTCTTGGTGTTGGTAAATATGGCTGCATTTTTTGTGATTTTTTTGAATGTCATGTCTTTTTTCGATACAGGAACGATGTATATCTTTGTACCGTGTTAGCCAGTAGATAGAAAAATATTCAGAATTGAGAGTCCTCAGTGGTTAAAAGGTATCAACCACTGAGGACTCTCAATTCTGAATATATGTCTTTTTTCGGTGAGTTGCTTTGATAAAAGATAGAGAATGGAATGGAGCACAGTGAGAAATTGAGCAAGTTTGCAATTTACTGTTTTCATCTGCTCTCCTCTTACCACCACTTTACTTTTTACTACTTTATGCAAAATACACCAGCCACGCCTGCTAGAAAGCAGCAGTGTCTAAACATGAGTTGATAGAAACCCAAACCTTTTACATAATTGTTCCAGGGGTGGACACCCCTGTGCAAGAATAGCGTATGCCCCCCTTCTTAAAGGGGTCTTGCATTTAACATTTTTGTGCTCATCGGCTTGCACTAGGGAAAAGATTATAAATTCAGAGTTACTCATTTTCACCTGGTCCAGTGATGTCTCTCTGTTACTACACAGTCTGTTTACAGGCTGCAGTGATCATGTCACATGTGACCACTTTAGTCAATCACAGGACTCCGCAACTTGTGCCATCTACCTTGGCATTTCGGCTGAGCTCAGTGATTAGCTCCAGCAGTCACGTGTTTTATTCATGACATCACAGCAGCTGCCAGAAAACAAAGGGACAAGTGCAGTAGCAAAGAGGAATTGCTGGCCCCAAGGTGGATGAGTAACCCTGATTTTATTGTTGGTTTTTCCTAGGGCAATCCTAAGGGCATCAAAAGAATTAAAATAAAAAATACTTTTAAAAAACATTTGATACAAAGAAAACATGTTGGTCACACATCAGAAAATCACAATGTACATGTCATACAAGTAAACAGCACACTGCACACACAACACGAGTACAGCACGCAAGTCATACACATCACAAGCACAGCGCAGACATGACAGGTGTCACTAGCTCAGCACACATAACATCACACTTCATACACGTACTCCACACACATCACAGAAGTGCAGGACACACAATGTACACATACATCAGACAAGTGTAAACCGACACATCTTGTGCAAAATTATTACTACACAAACTACATCATAAACAAGTCAGGCTGTGTGCCCACGTAGCGATTTTTAAGCGTTTTTGCCGCGATTTTCGGCGTGAAAATGTTTAAAAATCGTGTACAGAACGCCCCCCATGCATTCCTATGGCATTCCGCACATGCTGTGCTAATGCTGCGCTTTTTTCCGCGGTGGAATCGCATCGCGGAAAAAAAATCGCAGCATGCTCATTCTTTTGTGCGGAATCGCAAAGAATTGCCGCGATTCTGCACCCATAGGAATGCATGAGAATCGCTTACATCCCGCATGTGGCTATGCCCACCATGCGGGAATTTAAGCGTCTCATGTGCAGTTGGTACCCACGGTGTGGAGGAGAGGAGACTGTCCTCCAGGCCCTGGGTACCATACCCCTGTAAAAAAAATGATAAAAAATAAAAAAATCGGGGTATATTTACCTTCCGGCGTCCCGCGCTGCATTCCCGGCCTCAGAGTTCCCAGTAATGCCTTGCAGCAAGGTCCTGTGATGACGTAATCTCGCGTGACTATCGGTCTCGCAAGATCGCTATAGAAAAGCGAGACCAACGTCATCACAGGTCTCGCAAGGCATTACTGGGAACGCTGAGGCCTGGGAATGCAGCGCTGGACGTCGGAAGGTAAATATACCCCGATTTTTTATTCTTTTATCATTTTTAACATTTTATCTTTTACTATTGATGCCGCATAGGCGGCCTCAATAGTAAAAAGCTGGTCACACTTGTCAAACACTGTTTGACGTGTGACCAACCTGTCAATCACTTTCCAAGCGATGCTTCAACATTACTGGAGCATCAAAAAGCACAAGGTGTGCCATACTCAGGGACATGGTCAAGGTAAGGAAGGCTGAAAAATGACCACCTTTCAACAAGAAACATAAGATAAAACATCAAGACTGGGCCAAGAAATATCTTAAGACTGATTTTTCTAAGGTTTTATGGACTGATGAAATGAGAGTGACTCTTGATGGGCCCGAGGCAGGATCAGTAAAGGGCAGAGAGCTCCACTCCGACTCAGACACCAGCAAGGTGGAGGTGGTGTACTGGTATGGGCTGGTATCAAAGATGAACTTGTGGGACCTTTTCGGGTTGAGGATAGAGTGAAGCTCAACACCCAGACCTACTGCCAGTTTCTGGAAGACACCTTCTTCAAGCAGTGGTACAGGAAGAAGTCGATATCATTCAAGAAACCACCATGGTTACTTACCGGTAGCCGGTTTTTCCGGAACCCATGACAGCACCACATGAGAGGGATCCGCCCCGCCAGGACAGGAACCTACTGAAACATAAGGGGCGGCACCTCTCCCCCTCTTCAGTTGGATTACAGAGCATTTGAGAGGACTTCCCGGTTAGTTACATATTTATCCAACACCACATCACACAATTACACCCGACTATTGTGCACACCCAAACGGTGAAAAAGGGGGGGAAATATACGGGTGCTGTCATGGGTTCCGGAAAAACCGGCTACCGGTAAGTAACCATGGTGGTTTTCCCTTCACCCATGACAGCACCACATGAGAGATTCTGGAGACTTCGAACACTTTAGGGAGGGACCACCGCTTGCAGCACCCTTCTACCAAAGGTCAAGTCAGCAGAGGAGGATAGATTTAGTCTATAGTGTCTAAAGAAAGTTGAGGGTGAGGCCCAGGTAGCGGCCTTACAAATTTGCTCTATTGGTACCTCTGCTTTCTCAGCCCAGGAGGTCGCCACGGCTCTGGTGGAATGAGCCTTGATGCCGTCAGGAACCGGAACGCCACTAGCTGAATAGGCTACACTAATGGCCTCCCTAATCCATCGGGCAATGGTCCCCTTTGACACTCCATAACCTTTCCTAGCACCCTGGAAGGCTACGAATAGGGACAGGGACCTCCTCCACTGGCTGGTTATAGACATATACTCTACTAGGGTTCTTTTAACGTCTAGGCTATGAAATTTCTCCTCCCCTGGGTTTTTCGGATTCTCGCAGAAGGAAGGGAGGATAATTTCTTGGTTTCGGTGAAAATTAGTTACTACTTTTGGCAAGTAAGCAGGGTCTGTTCTCATAACCACCCTATCCTGGTATATCTGGGTATATGGTGGGTTGACTGAGAGGGCCTGCAAGTCACTAACTCTACGTGCTGACGTTAGAGCTACCAAAATGATGGTTTTTAGGGTGAGATTTTTAGTTGAAATCTGCTGTATGGGTTCAAACGGCTCCTTCGTAAGGGCTTCCAGTACTAGATTTAGATCCCATGGAGCTATTTTTGGTAGGGAAACTGGCCTAGATCTGTGGCAAGATTTTATGAACCTGGCTACCCATCTGTTTGCCGCTATATTGCAATTGTATAATGCACCCAGCGCTGACACCTGTACCTTGAGGGTATTAACCGCCAGGCCTAGCTGTAGACCTGCCTGCAAGAACTCCAAGATGGACTCGATTGGGGGTTCTTGACCTAACGGTTTTCCCAGGAATTGTAGAAATTTCTTCCACGTCCTGCCATATATATTGGTTGTTATTGGTTTTCTACTTTTCATTAGAGTAGTCACTAACCCCGGGGAAAACCCTTTATCTCAAAAGTGCCCTCTCAAATTCCACGCCGTCAGATGGAACCCCTTGACTTGTTTGTGGAATATCGGCCCCTGAGCTAATAAATCTGGAATTTCTGGCAGTACCCACGGGTCCGAGAGAGACATCATTTGTAGTAGTGAAAACCACTGTCTTTTTGGCCAGAACGGGGCTATGAGGATTACTCTGGCTTGCTCGTCTCTTATCTTTTTTACTACTGCCGGGATTAACGCTACTGGGGGAAAGGCATAGCTCAGTTTGAACGGCCACGGGAGCGTCTACTGCCCACGGGTTTTCCCCTGGGTTTAATGAGCAGAACCTCCTCACTTGCCGGTTGTTTTTGGTGGCAAAGAGGTCGATCACTGGCTGCCCCCATAACTGTACTATCCTCTGGAATATTACACGATTTAAGGCCCACTCTCCCTGTTTTAACTTGTTGCGGCTTAGAAAGTCGGCTTGAACATTTTCTGTCCCTTTGATGTGTAGGGCCGTCAGGGAGGTTAGATGTTGTTCCGCTTTGAGAAAGATTCTTTTGGCTTCGTCCATTAGGGAGTTTGACCTTGTCCCTCCCTGGTGGTTGACGTACGCCACTGCCACCCTGTTGTCTGACAAAATTCAGACGTTTTGGCCCTGTAACATGGGAATGAATGCCTCTAAGGCTCTGTTTACCGCTCTTAACTCCCTTAAGTTGGAGGAAGCCTTCTGCTCTAGGTGACCCCAGGACCCTTGGGCTATTTGTTCTCTCAGGTGTGCCCCCCATCCCGAGGAGCTTGCGTCCGTCAATATTACATCGGACACGGGCCTGTGCCACAAAGTTCCTCCTGCCTAATTTGTGCCGTCTAGCCACCAAGTGAGAGAGTTTTTCCCCTTTTCGGAAAGTTCCAGCTTCCCTTCTAAACATCCTTTCAATCGTTTCTGGGCTGACAAGATTTCCGCCTGCAGTTGTCGGGTATGAAACTGTGCCCAGTTGACCGCAGGGATACAGGCTGTTAGCGTGCCCAACAGGGACATTGCCCTTCTTAGGGTCATGTGAGGATGCTGTATTGCCGTAAGGGTCATTTCTCTCACCTTCTCTAGTTTTTCCTCTGGCAAGAGACAAACTTGACGGTCGGAGTCCAAGACGAACCCTAGAAATGTTTCCTTAGGGGTTGAAGTTTTGATTTCTTTAAGTTTACCATCCAACCCAGTCTTTGCAGGGTTTCTGTTATTTTCTCTACTTGGTGTGCGCAGTGATGTTCTGAATTGCCAATCACCAAAAAATCCTACAAGTAAGGCACCATAATCACATTGTGGATTCGAAGGAAAGCTGACATTTCCGCTATTACTTTCGTAAAAATCCTTGGCGCTATGGAGATGCCAAACGGAAGAGCTGTAAATTGAAAGTGCCTGAGGTCGCCCTGGATGTATAGGGCTACCCTCAGGTATTTCTGGTACTCTTGGTGCATCGGGATGTGGTAATAGGCATCCTTCAAATCTATTACGGCCATGAAGCAGTTGTGGTGTAACAGCTTTATGGCTGAAGTCACCGATTCCATTTTGAATGTTTGGTTTATGATCCATTGATTGAGGCGCTTGAGATTTATTATTGTTCTGAAGGAAAGGTCTGTTTTTTTTATTAGGAAGAGGGGAGAATAGAACCCTCTTCTCTCTTGATCTTTTGGGACCTCTATTAGAACTTGTTTCTCCAACAGTCCTAAAATTTCCGTTTCTATGGCTGATTGCTCTCCTGGTTCCTTTCTGACGGGGGTTACCACAAACGAAGCTCTCGGATGCTGGAAGAAAGGGATTTTTAGGCCATTTTTTCTAATGCTCAGAATCCAATTGTTGGCCGATATTTTCTCCCATTCTTGAGAAAAGAGCTTCAATCTTCCCCCCACCGGAGGGCTGACGTCATTGCGGGGATTTTTTGGCGGTTGAGGTAGTTCCCCCAAACATGAACCCTGGTTCTTTTTTCCTCTTGTCGTCCCACCTTTTCCACTCTCCCGGGGGACGGCCCCGATTGAACTTCCCCCTCCGAAAGGGCGGTCTCCTCTGATCACCCATGAATCTGGGGAAGCCCTTCTTTTTATCACCGGCTTTCTCCAGGATGTCATCCAGGTTTTTCCCAAACAGGAACTGCCCATCACATGGTAACGAGCATAATTTCGCCTTAGATTGAATGTCCCCAGGGCAGCCTTTGAGCCATAACGCCCGTCTTGCGGCGTTCAATAGTCCCGCTGCTCTTGCCGTTAACCTCTGAGTCGGCGGAGGTGTCAGCCAAGAAAGCAGCAGCTCCGTGTAGCAAGTACATTTCTCCTAGTATTTTCTCCCTTGGTACCTTGGAGGCTAGTTTTTCTTCAAGTTGTTGCAACCAGACCATTAATGACCGGGCTTGTGCAGGTGCCGGCTATTGCCGGTTTCAGACCCCCTGCCGCTGCCTCCCAAGTGTGCCTTAGGTATGAGTCCGCTTTTTTATCCAAGGGATCTCTCAAAACCCCTGAGTCCTCCAGGGGTAGGGCCGACTTTTTGGAAGATCTAGACACTGCTGCGTCAATCTTTGGGACCTTGTCCCAGACGTCCGTGTCTTTAGCCTCAAAGGGGTATCTTCGCTTTGAAGAGGAGGGAAGGCTACCTGATTTCTCCGGTTTCTTCCATTCTCTCTCGATTAGGGCCTGAACCTTGTCATTGACCGGAAAGGTACACTTCTTCCTTTCTTGCAGGCCGCCAAACATTACATCCTCCAGTGATCTCTCTACCTTCTCCTCTTGCAGGCCCATAGTGGACCTGATGGCTTTGAGGAGAGCGTCCGTATCTTCTACGGGAAAGCAAGGTCTGCCCCCCATATCACTGTCTGAGGATGAAGATGACCCGTGCTCAACTTGATACTCCGAAGAGGAGGAGCCTGACGAGGAACTCGGGGAGGCTTTCCTACTCTTACTCTTTTTTAATAATTTAAGTGAGCCCTGTACTTCAGATTTTATTATCGATCTGAGGTTTGTTGCCAGGCTCGGCACCTCTTCAGCCATAGTCCGCTGGATACAGCTGACACAAGTCCTTTTGGTAGTCTTTTGCTAAAGGGCTGTGGCATATGGCACATTCTCTATTTTTCTTTTTGCTTATAGCTTTTTTGCCTCCCTAATAAAAAGAAAAGACATAGGAAGGCCTATTATAATATTGTCTAACTTTCACGGAGATCACTCACCACCCAGGAAAGACGGATACCGGGCTCTGGGGCTGCGAAGGAGCGTGCGCTCTGCGCTCTTTTGACCTCGAGGAATCCCTCGATCGGTGACTTGGACGGCTGCTGCTTTTGCCGCTCGAGCGGCTCTTGCGACCAGAAGCTTGCGATGGGGGCAGGGACAATGGGGACGGTGAGCGATCCTCCTGAGACGCCATTGTCACTCCTGCAGCCGCTTCTGCTCCTTTTACCGGTGAGTGAGCCCCTCATTACCCCTCCCCCCGTGACCGCCAGCCGCTCCTGGCCGGCGTCGCGCCCGGCGCCATGACCGTCGCGTCCTGATGACGTCAGCGGTCGCGCTCCCAGAATCCTCTGCGCCGCTGACGTCAGACGCCGGTCTCCGCCCCCGGCTTCCCCTGCATGCAGGCAAAGGAACGGGCGCGCGCGCAGGGGGAGGGCGGCACAGGGAGGAACCTCCGAAGGGAGGACATCGGGACGTGCCCGCACGAACCCGGGGCCCGAATCAGGCAAAACCCCGGGGACTGCGCTACCAGCTGCCGACGTCGCAGGTAAGCCAGCCCTGCAATTTTTACACGCCGGGACGGCCCTGGGTCTTTCATCCTGACAGGCACCGCCGCTGTCAGAGGGATTCCTTTCCAGGACAGGAACCCAACTGAAGCAGGGGAGAGGTGCCGCCCCTTATTTCAGTAGGTTCCTGTCCTGGCGGGGCGGATCCCTCTCTCATGTGGTGCTGTCATGGGTGAAGGGAAAAAACATGATTTTCATGCAGGACAATGCTCCATCACATGCATCCAAATACTCCACAGCGTGGCTGCCCAGTAAAGGTCTAAAAGAAGAAAAAATAATGACATGGCCCTCTTGTTCACCTGATCTGAACCCCATAGAGAACTTGTGGTTCCTCATAAAATGTGAGATCTACAGGGAGAGAAAACATTACACATCTCCAAACAGTGTCTGGGAGGCTGTGGTGGCTGCTGCACGCAATGTTGATCGTAAACAGATCAAGCAACTGACAGAATCTATGGATGGAAGGCTTTTGAGTGTCATCATAAAGAAAGGTGGCTATGTTTGTCACGGATTTTTTTTTTGTTTTTGAATGTCAGAAATGTTTATTTCTAAATTTTGTGTTATCTTGGTTTACCTGGTGAAAATAAACAAGTGAGATGGGTATATATTTGGTTTTTATTGAGTTGCCTAATAAATCTGCACAGTAATCGTTACCTGCACAAACAGATATCCTCCTAAGATAGCCAAATCTAAAAAAAAAACACTCCAACTTCCAAAAATATTAAGCTTTGATATTTATGAGTCTCAAAACTGGATCCCTGGCATGCACTGTCCCTCTGTCTTGAAGGTGCCATGCTGCCCTGTCCCAAGGATCTTGTCTGAGCGAGGTTTTAGTGCCTTCGGAGGGGGGAGGGGTTATAACCAACAGATGCTTTTGTCTGTCCACAGAAAATGCTGACAGGCTCAATCTTAAGAACAAAGCCTCGATTAGCCCTGACTTTTCAACACCACCAGATCACAGCAGCACATAAAGTCTTTGTAATCTTCAATTTTTGAATGAGGCCCACCAGTTGTTTCCTTCAAGGATCTATGGATGAACTTATATTTTTCCTGGCTTTACACTTTGTACAAAGTCTTTATGAGTGTAGGAGTACATCAACTCCATGTTCAAAATATTTTAATGAGGTCCGTCAGTTGTCTTCAACGGTCTATGAATGACCCTCCTTATTTTTCCCTCAGCTACACTTATAAAATATTTGAATGCGCAAAGTCTGTACGAGTGTGGGAGTTAATCAATTACATTTTTAAAATATTTTAATGAGGCCCGTCATTTGTTGCCTTTAATGGTCTATGGATGACTATTATCCACCTTATAGTTTCCTGGCTTTGCACTGTGTGCCAAGCCCTTATGATTGTAGACGTTCCACATCTACACTTTAATTTTTTTTTCTGAGGCACTCCAGTTGCCTTCAAGAGTATATGGATGACTTTGTAATTTGTCAGGCTTTGAACGGTGTGCAGAGATTTTATGAGTACCACAACTACACGTTGTCCACAATATTTGAATGAGATACTACAGTTGGTGCCTTCAGGGGTATGTGGATGACACTGCTTGTAATTTTGGCAAGGTTTGCACTTACTGCATAGTAGTACCACTAAACGACAAATTGAACAGAATGTATCTAAGGCCCTCCTTTATGTTTAATACAGGGTGTATCCGAGTTCCTCTTCCATCAAATCTTTGGAAGTTCTTGTTTCCTTCCTAAGTTACACTGAAATTTCTAATTTTTTCATAAAGACTTCAATTTTGGTTTACTTAAATCCTTTTTAAATTTTGCCTTATAGACAAGTCATTATACAGAAAAGATTGTTACATTTTTTCTTCCTGTAAATTCTAAATTTCGAATGTTTTATTGCCAGTCCTTAAAGTGGAGTACAAGTATGACACGATTGCTCAGCAGCAATCTGGGAGTCGGAGATGCTTCCAGGGGTCTTCCCCATGCTGTTCTCTTTCCATTCAGCACATGTTCCATCCATGTCAACATTTTTGCTGCCCCCTCAAAACTCTTTGTAAGAGCTGCCAGAAAAATTCTTGAATTTCCCATTTCCATTAAACTCGTTATTCGAAACGAGCTTACTCTGGGAACAACTAATCGGTGGTTTACATTCACACACACTACAGATTTGTTGCAGAATCTTATTCAATTGAAAATCTGTTTCATACAGTCAAATAGTGCGGTGTCTGCAGCACATGCAGGAATATCTACTAGCTCCAATTGAGGCGGAGTTTGCACATTGCTTTTTCAGTGCGGAATTTACATGTAAATTTATAAATTGAAATCTGCAATGTTTCTGCATCAAAAAGTTGTGCATATTTCCCGCAACTATTCACATGATTTTATGCGCATTTCTTGTGTGGAGAAGCACCAAAAAATGCAGTGGTTTAGCCTGCGGATTTAAGAATTTATATTGAAAATAATGTGTAAAATCTGCACCAAAAAAGTTTGTTACTACAGCAGAAAATGAAACGAAGCAGATTTAAAAAGCGCAGCAAAATACAGTTTTTCTGTATATACCAGAAAATGCACCAGAAAAACGTAGCATGTGGATCATAGTAAGCGAAAAGTAGCCTACTTTGCTGGTACTTACCAAAAATCTACAGCAAGTAAATACTAACCCTACATTGGAAGTAATTCATAAAATGAAATGCATTCAGTTCTGTGCTTTATTCACATTCACAAGTGTCTTGTGACATTGGTTATCAGAATTTGTATATCTGATAGATATATTATATAGATATATTATATAGATATATTATATAGATATATTATATAGATATATTATATAGATATATTATATAGATATATTATATAGATATATATATATAGATATATACACACACACGTACATATAACTGTATAATCCTAATATCTAATACACTGCAGAAGGAAATGAAGGCAAAGGTGTCACCCATTGCCATCTTGTGAATGCTTTGAGTACTGCATTGATTCTGAAAATTTTTTACAAAAAACTACAACTGTGAGCCTGTAGGCGCTGTGTCATGCTAAGATGTTCTCATACAGGAGAAATGTCACTATTAGCTAGCCAAAATGAGATAGGCACTATTGCCATTTTTAAAAACACATTTTGAAGCTACATACTAAATACAGTTGATAAGAATTTTCCTTAACAAAATTGGGGGACCTATCCTCACCTACTTTAGAATTTGAAAATGGATGTCTAGAACCACCACCACCAATTGATAAAACTAAAAAAATAATATAAGGATGACAGTGCCTCACCCTATTAGACAACTATGCTATCCCTAGCTTGCCCTGGACGCTTTGCACCTTGCAATGCGCAAATGGCACCCCCCTCATGGACGACTGACCCTCCTGGCACTATTAAGCCCTAGTTTTCAGGGACGACAAATAGAATCAACACTACATCAAATGTATTTTATACAAATGGTTCCACACCACTATTATAATACACACATACACTCACACATGGAGCGCCCGCCAGGGCAGTGGGGAAACTCGCTATCGGGCCGCTTCTTAAAGAGGCAGTCTCACAGCAGCATTGACCCGGTCCCGTGGCCCTCGGCATCCAATAAAAGGGGATATTTACAAGGGAGATAAAGTTTATAAAGAGTTTGTGATAAAGTGTTCTTGACGCCACCTGTGGTTTCTGGTCAGAGGTGACCAGCGCTGCAGGGCAGATCCTCGGACTGATGGTGATGCAGCAGAGTTGGTATAACTCTCCACAGGCAGAGCTTTGTCCCAGGGCAGTTGTGATAGAAGTGATGTTGTATTTGATGATGATAGTTATAGCAGAGTTGGATAGGTGATGCAGGAATAATTAGAGGACACAACAGAGTGCAGTCTCCTTTACCTTTTACTGAGCAGTGCAGGTACAGTCCGAGACTTGGGTTACAGATGGTTCTGGAGTCGGTCAGCCTGAAAACAATTTGGGAATCTCCTTATCCAGGTGGGTTTTGAGCAGCGTCGGACGGGAGCACCTTGGGCCCACTTGAGAAAATCATTCTTAGGGCCCACTATGTAGCTACATAGAAATAAATACAAGACCACCAATTGTGTGGTAAAACACGCTAATATCCGGGTATAATATAAGGTAGTACACGTCTTCATTATGTAGCAGGGGTTGGGGTAGAATCAGAGGGGTAGCCCCCTCAGAATATAATGTAGCCCCCCTCATAGAATATAATGTAGCCTCCTCAAAATATAATGCAACTCCCTCATAAGGTATAACAGTCCCCACCATAGAATATAATATATCACCCTCATAGGGTATAATGCAGCTCCCCTCATAGTATGATGTAGCTCCCCCAGAATGTAATGTAGTCCCCTGAGAGAATAATGCAGCCCCACCACAGAATATAATACAGCCCCCACATAGAGTATACTGTAGTCCCCTCATAGTATGATGTAGCCCCCAGAATATAATGTAATCTCCTGAGAATAATGCAGTCCCCCCCACAGAGTAGCCCCCTCAAAGTATAATGCAGCCCCTCTCCACCCCCCATCATTGTCCTCATCACCACCTCCATCATTGCCTTCTCCCCCACCACCCCATCACTGCCCATTCCACCACCTCAATCATTGCCTCCTCCCCCACCAGTCCATTTCATCACCTCCATCATTGCCTCCCCCCACCACCATCATTGCCTCCCCCACCATCATTGTCTATCACCTCCATCATTGCCTTCCCCCACCAATATCATTGTCCTTCCCCACCACCCCTCTCTCACACACACAGCACTGCATCACTCTCTCACACTCACACAAAGCACCGCACCACATACACACACGTAGGCACACAGACACACAGCACAGCTCACCGCAGCAGCAGCACATCCACCTCACCTGCTTCCTGCCCGGTGCTTTCTGTCTGAGACAGCGCGCTGGATGACCACATCATCCAGCTGGGCTGTCTCAGACAGGAAGCCCCGGGCAGGTAGCAGGTGAGGAGGACGACACTCATCTGCAGACTGCAGTGCACACACAGGCACGCTGTGCACAGCTCACCGCTTAGAAGCCGGCAGTAGCAGCAGGTGATGTGAAAGAGCTGCCGCACAGCTGCACTGTTCACACCATTTGCATAGCTTACTCACTGCTGCTGGCTATAGAATAGCTCGGTACACACTTCACAGGGCTGGGACTAAAGAGGGAGGCAGGAGCTGGGGCTGGGCCCATCGGTGGTTTTCCGATGTCCCGGTGCCTCAGTCCGATCCTGGTTGTGAGACCTCCTTTCTAGCGCTATTCTCTGAAGTACTTGCTGCTGTGAACTCTATTCAAGTTCCTCTCTGTCTGCTACTTAGGTAGAACACTCGCATGATAGGCAGCTGTAGCCTGCTTCAGGGATTGCTCCTATCTGGCATCTCCGGCTCACACGTGCTGCTGTGCTATCGAGTATCAGTTGGGGACAGAGGATCTGCGGTCTTCTGTCCTCCGGATTCTGCTGCTGAGGCTTTAGTACGCACACAGCCTCGGACTCCGGTCTCTGGCGCTCAAGCCTGGCGGTGAGTTCAGCTATAGCTCCTATCCCCAGCTCCTTTCCACATGTCCTTTCTCAACCCTGTTCAGGCACTAAGGGTACCGTCATATTTAGGGATGCACCAGCGATCCCGACAACGATACCACCCAGTCAGGATCACTGGTGCATGGCTAAATGGTCGCTAGTGAGCTGCCAAACAGGCAGATCTCACCAGCGATGTAGCAGCGATCGGCGGTCGTTTCTTACCTGTCAGACGCGACGAAGAAGTCCTCCCGCCCGCGTCCACGCGTCGCTCGTCGGCGCCAGCAGGAAGTGGCTGAAGAGAAACGGCCCAGGACGTTCTCATGTGATCAGCGATAGCCAGCGGAGGAGCCAGTCGGCGGTAAGTATCACACATAGCGATATCGCTAGCAATATCGCTGCTGCGTCTCAAAATCAGTGATGCATAAGCGATATCGCTAGCGATCTCGCTTAGTGTGACTGGGCCTTAACTCTCACTAACTTCCTGCTTCTGACCAGAGAGCAGCTCCCCAGAAGTTGGGTTTAGAGCTCCCTCTGCTGGCCTGGAGCAGGAACTGTGTTATATGCTGGAACTACCTGGTAAGGGGATTCCTTCTTTGCTTCCAGGCATGACGAAGAGGATTAGAGATTAGAGATTTTATAATGTATACTTATGGCTTGTTCACTATCATAGTTAGGAAGGCCAGGTGACAAGTTTCAGAGCTTTATAAAACCCAGCCTCCTTTAGCCTTGTGCCGAAACACAACAGCCATGGATCCTTCTCAGCAGCTGCCTAGCAGTCTGAAAATGAAAATGGTGGAGGCCCATAAAGCAGGAGAAGGTTATAAGGCGATAGCGCAGATTTTCAGGAAAAGAACATCTCACCAACTATTAAACATGGGAGTGGATCAATCATGCTTTGAGGTTGCGCTGCAACCAACGGCACGGTGAACATTTCCCAGGTAGAGGGGAAGAATGGATTGAATTAAATCTCAACAAATTCTTGATGCAAACATAACATCTGTAAAAAAGCTGAAATTGAAAAGCAGATGGCTTCTACAAATGGATAATGATCTTAAGCACACATCAAAATCCACAATAGGCTACCTCAAAATGCATAAGCTGAAGGTTTTACAATGGCCCTAATAGTCCCCTGATCTGAACATCATTGAAAATCTGTGGCTAGACCTCAACATAGTGCATGCAAGACAACCCAGGAATCTCACAGAACTGGAATATTCCAAGGAAGAATGGATGAAAATCCATCAAGCAGAAATTGAAAGACAATTAACTGGCTACATAAAGTGCTTACAAGCTGTGATGCTTGCAAAAGGGGGTGCTACTAGGTTCTAACCATGCAGGGTGCCCAAACTTTTGGATCTGACCATTTTCCTTTTTGTAATTTTTTAAGTGTAAAACATGAAAAAGTATATATATTGGGAAGAGGTGGAATGTTTTATTTATGTCTGTAAACCTGGCAGTGGTACATTAATTTTTCTAGCCTGACAGCTTCTGTGTGCATGCTTCTTATTTCTGACTTTTCTTGTTAGGCTGGCCAGGCCACCTAATGGATTTTCCCTTCTCGGTCTGAGTTGCCAGCTAGGAACAATGTACCAATACCAAGGAAAATGTAGCAGTGTATAACAATCTGAATAATAATATAGTAATATAACACATTCACTTACCTGCAGTAGTCCAGATGCAGCAGACTGTCTGCTCTGACCTTATAGAAGACAGGCTGGGAGCCTGCTGGTGTTATATAGTGAATACTGCAAAGAATTGTGGGAGTTTCCATGTGTATAAAAGGTAGCAATTAGCAGCAATGAGAGTGGATAGTTGTGAGGTCTTGCTTGTGACTATGATAAAGGGATATGTAACAGTCTACTGTAAAGGGCTTATGTAGAGCAAAATGGGATTTTTTTTTTCTTATTTTCTTTTGCTGATAAAATGGCGGTGTAAGATAAACTGTTTTGGAATGTTCTTGCATCTATCAAAGATTTTCATGTTAAAAAAAAACATGCTTCACATATGGTGTCAGAAGTGGGATCATTTTTTGAGTATTGCTGCAAGTACTCACATTTAAAGCAAATCTAATTATGTACAAAACCTGTTCCTGGTGTATTAAAGTCGAAGAAACTGTACGTTAGGCTGTGTTCACACACAGCGTTTTTTTCCTGCGGATTTGCCAAAAAATCTGCGGGAAAAACGCGAAAAAGAAGCTTCCCATTCATTTCTATGCATTTTTCACTTTTTGTACACATTGATGCGTTTTTTACTGCGAAAAAAAAGCATCGTGGTAAAAAAAGCAGCATGCTCATTAATTTTGTGTTTTTTTCTGCGTTTCTGGCATTTTCCATGTGTCTACAAACCGCGCAGAAAAAAAATGCAAAAAATCGCGGTAAAAACACGCGGTTTCTGGGAAGGGAGTCCTGTTTTTCAGCAGAAAATTTCTGCTGCGTGTGCACTTAGCCAAAAGTTAAAGAAACTGCACAAACAGATGAAGTGGAGCAGCATGGACCTGGTGCTGTAGAAAATCCAAGTGCTGCTGAACCTGAAAAGGCTTTACCTGAGAGCATTGTGAATCTGATGAAATGGCTAGCTGTGCAGAAGATTCAAGTTGACCAAAAACAAGCAGAAGCAGCCAGGAGACATAATGTAGAGTTGTGATGTCAGGAGGAACGTTGGAGGGAATTGTTCCAAACACTAAAACTGGAACAGCAGGGGCGTAACTACCGTGATCACAGCTGCGACGGGGCCAGGAGTCCTTAGGGGCCCGTTCGCGAGTTTTTACGTTGAAGGTGAACTGTGTATTGGGTACATTCAGGAGCGCGCTCAGTCCCTGAGGCAGGATGGAAGGTGCGCATTCAGGAGCACGCGATGGCTGTTCTGTGCGCACAGGACCTGTGATGAGGTCACAGGAGGAGAGGAGCCAGGGGTCACATGATCAGGGGCCTCGGGGTATGCAGGACTCTGCTGTGCTGGTTGTCATGGTGTTGGATGAAGGTAAGTTTATGTGCAGGGTCAGGAGGGGTTTACAGGGTGGATGTAGCAGAGCCACGTGTGTACGAGGTGTGTGGAGCAGAACTGCCACACGAGGCGTACGGAGAGGAACTGCGCGTGTACGATGCGTACGGGGCGGAGCCACGCGTGTACGAGGCATACAGAGCGGAGCCGCTCGTGTATGAGGCGTACAGAGTGGAGATACGCCACTGTGGAACAGCAAACATTGCCACCTCCTCAAACACAAGAGGAATTAATTAAAAACAAAGACAAAAATCTAAAACTGATGATTCAAAACAATCCAAAAATTCCTCTTTGGTTTCAAGCACAGTGTGAACACTAACTTAATACAAAATGCTATTAGGAAAGATTGGCATTAATCGAAAGCGACCCAGACCTACAAAATGTAGCATAACCTCTTTTTTTTTTTTATAGAAGTAAAAATATGAGACATTTTAGCGTATAATAGACTGCTAACACAGAAAGAAGCACATGGCTTGATAAATATAACTTAGTAGGAAACTTTAAATGTGGAAATTTTTCTCTTTGCAATTTACGCGTACATATTACTGGAAAATCCTACAAAGTAGGTCCCATACACCATAATGTAAAAGTTTTTATTTCATGTCACACGAAATATGTGGTGTATATTGTATTTAGTCCCTGTCATTTTTTTAAATAGGGAAAACTATTCATCCACTATTTATCAGGTTCAGAGAACACTTTAATTCTATTTCTTCAGGCAAAGGATCACCTAGATTGATTAGGCACATGCGGCAACATCATAAAGCCAATCCACATTTATTGCGATTTGCAGGTCTAGAAAATGTCAAGTACTAGTGATGAGTGAGTATACTCGTTGCTCTGATTTTTCCGAGCATGTTCGGGTGTCCTCCGAGTAGTTTGGCGTGCTCGGAGAATTAGTTTTCCTCGTCTCAGCTGCATGATTTACGACTGCTAGACATACTGATTACATGTGTGGAATGCCTGTTTGTTAGGGTATTCCCACATGTATTCAGCTTGTCTACAAGTTGCAAATCATGCGGCTGAGACGCCGAAAACTAAATCTCCAAGCACGCCAAAATGCTTGGAGGACAACCGAGCATGCTCAGGAAAACCCGAACAATGAGTATACTCGCTCATCACTATCAAGTACCCTACTGTATACAAGGAGGAGACCATAAGGCTGGGGTCACACTAACCGACGCAAAATGCGGTCCGTAGTTTACATGCGTAATACGGATGAATGACCCCTAAATAGTGCTCCGTATGTCATCCGTAAGCAAGGTGTGGTCGCGTATTTTGCGCATGTCTGCATCCGTATGTAATCCGTATGGCATCCGTATGCAATCCGTATGGCGAGATTTTCTCGCCGCCTTGCAAAATGGACATATAATGGAGCCCTATGACAGGGTTTCTAACAGAAACGAAATAATAGATATACACACATAGAATGCATATTAAAAAATGCGTGGGCTTCCCATTGCCCTGTAGCGGTGGCGAATGGGTTAGTCTAACAAAGGGTTAATGTCACCTTACAATCAAATGGTGACATTAACCCTTTGTTAGATTAACCCACTCACCACCACTATAGGGCAATGGGAAGCCCACGCATTTTTTAACAACGAATTAACCCCTTAAAATAGCAACTACAACTCCCAAATTTTGCACACAAACCCTCATCTAATTATTAGTCAGGGACATATAAAAAAAACATGAAATTAAATGCTTTACTGAATGTAAACCATGTGTCATTTCATGTCGGGTTGGGGAATGATTTGATAGAAGCCGGCAATTTAATTAGCGGCTATTCTGCTATGAAGAACTCTGTGAAATATATCTATATATATGTTTGTCACAATGACATGTATGTATATATATATGTATTCTCTGTGTATATATCTATTCTTTCGTTTCTTTATTAAACCTGTCAGTGTGAGTTTACTGTATAGCGCACTGAATTGCCGGCTTTTCTAAAAGACACCGGGTGCGTATTTCTCGCAAGTCACATGTGTGGTCCGTGTGTAATGTGTATTTTTAGCACACCCATAGACTTTCATTGGCGTACTACGGGCGTAGTACACTGACAATCGCAGCATGCTGCGATTGTCACGGACCGTAGAATACGGACGAGAAATATACGGCTGTTGGGAGCTGCCCCATAGAGAATCATTTGTCCGTGTGTAATGCATGCTTTTAACGCCTCTCACTCGTCCATATTCCTCTCTAGTGTGACTCCGGCCTAACCGTCTATTATTAATCAGAGAAGGAAAATGGTTTTTAAATGCTGAGGCACAGGGTCCTTTAGGTTTAAATGAAAAATTAGACATGTCCATTGTTCTATAAATTGCATTTGTGTTGTTAAATACGTAAATATATGCTAATGTTGGTGTTTTCACCTCCTAGAAGAGTAAGTGATCACACCTGTGTGTAGACTGGACCCGTAGAAGCGCTATGTGGACGCGATACGGCCGTCGTCCACCTGTTCCCCTGCATGTCTCCCACCTGCACGCCACACTACCACTAGATGGATGTCCAGATTATTTTATAAATAAAGGACTTTTAATTCACAGAAGAGACTCGTGAGTGTTGCCTTTCATATTCTCTTTTCTGGATACTTATTGCCACCTCCTCATCCTCCATCTGCAACTGTGTCAGTTTGGAAGGACCCTCGCACTTGTGCCACAAGATAATGCTGAACCATATTTAACTACATTTGAGAGAATTGCAAGCACCTGTAAGTGGTGTAAGGAGCAGTGGGTGGTGAGATTAGCACCGTATCTTACTGGACAAGCCCAGCAAGCATATCGCCACATGGGCATACAGGATGCAAATAACTATGATTTGGTTAAGGAAATAATATTAAAGCAATATCACATAAGTGAATAAACATACAGACAGAGGTTCAGAGAACTCAAATATTGCTACACCGATAATCCAAGAGAGGTCTTTACTCGCCTGCAAGACTTATATATAAAATGGATGAAGCCAGACACTAAGTCCATTGAAGAAATCTGTGAAGCTATCCAGACAGTCTACAATGTTCTCTGAGAGGAGAAATCCAGACACCAGGTGTTAAGCACCAAGGTTTGCCCACTGCACAGGGGGAATCTCAAGCAATGTCCTTTGCAGTCTCCCATTCTTCTGCAGCCGCAGAGGTTCCTGCTCAGCAGAGACGTCGGTCCCAGCGTCTTGCCCAGGGTAATGCTATGCGTCTGGTTGCTACCTCAGCTCCAGGCTCAGCTATAGCATCAGACATTAGTCAGCGGAAAGCAGACGCTCCTGGGACTAAGTCCTGCTTTTCCCCATCTGAGCATGCCCGTGAGATGACCACTCATTGGTGGTCGGAGGTCACATGCTCAGGTCCTCAAGCAGCCCGAATTGGGCCATCAGGAAGGTCCCAGAAGGCTGTGCCTATAAAAGGATCGCACGGCCGCACGTATAGACCATGTGGAGTGAGAGTTGTATGCACGTATGAATGTCTCTGGTGAATGACTCATTATGATACCCCTACCCTTGGTACGCAAATGTTGTGTAGCCTTGACTGTCAGCGCCCAGGCTGAGGCGTAGGTAGGAGGTGGAGTCAGAGACCCACATCAGCGCCAATTGGTGGCTTTGTCTGTACGCCACAGTGCACTTGGTCGGCACTCCACGGTAGCCAGCATCAATTAGTGGCAGCCGCAGGTGCAACACCGCACACTTAGTAGGTCTAGAGCAGTGGTTCCCAAACTCCAGTCCTCGCAGACCCCAACAGGTCATGTTTTCAGGATTTCCTTAGTATTTCACAGGTGATGGAAGTATCATCAAGGCATCAGGAATTCTCTCACATGTGTAACACTATAGATATCCTGAAAACATGACCTGTTGGGGTCTGCGAGGACTGGAGTTTGGGAACCACTAGCTAACTCTGTGTCCTTGGGGCAGAGTTATGTGACCTCATACTGAGCGCTCCCTTTGCCGTGCTCTGTGAGCTTCAACAGGCTCCAACATTTATGTTCTGCAGTAGTGCATCTCTGTGAGGAAACAGAGTCTGCCTCTGTATACACCGGGTGATGTTTATGTGGCGCCCCTGAGGGTTCAGTCGCCACAGAGGTACTGCACCTCCTCCTGAGGTGTGGTACCCCACCATCCAGGTAAGGTGGAGACACCTGACCACACTCCAACACCTGCATCCCACACAACAAAGTAGTGCAGCAAAGCACCCTTTGGTGGCTCCCTGCTTGGAACACGAAGCGTGCTATGAGGCGGGTGGAGTTTAGTTGGCACCAAAAGAGCGGGAAGAGTTTAGGATTTAGTCAGTCTGACAGAGTCAGTGGAGGAGTGAAGATCCCCTGAGTGGGATGGATGAAGGAAGTGCTGCAGCCCACCTCAGTGACCTGGGTCCGCTGGCTCAGGAGAGGAACGTTGATGGAAAGCCTGACTCTCTCCATAAGAAGGAAGGATAAGTACGGAACGTAAGGAGAGGAGGACTGAGGATTAGGGTCAGAGCAGAACCCTTCCCAAGTTCACAGCGCAAGGCCAGGGTTCGGTCCCCGAGGTTGTATGGATACTAATGGTCCTGCAGCAGACACTGGAGGAATAGAAGTTGTCACCACTTTATTCCCACACCAGACTTGGGGGCACAACAGCAACGAGAGTGAGCCGGGACTTAATAGCAAGGAGTCCCCAAAGCAGGCTACAGCTGTCTGCCGTACAAGTAGAGTTAATAGGAACATCTGACAGGAGGAACTCCAGTGTAATTCAGTACTGAGAGTACTTCACTATAGG
Source organism: Dendrobates tinctorius (assembly GCF_039654945.1). Lineage (NCBI taxonomy): Eukaryota > Metazoa > Chordata > Amphibia > Anura > Dendrobatidae > Dendrobates > Dendrobates tinctorius. The sequence goes on along the minus strand of NW_027361816.1, from coordinate 5,480,427 downwards.
CGCAAAAGGGAGACGTTCAGAAAAGGCACATATGTTGGCGGAGTGTTGGAAGGGAGGACTTCATCTTGCCTGGAAGTTGGCTGGGCCCCGGACCTGGAGGATACAGCATGGATGCGGGCACATGTATGCACAACAGACTGTGAATAAAGCTTTGGAACTACATGCCCTGGTGTCCTCCGCTTATTCCTGCGCCAACCCACTCAGCACTGCTACATCTTTGTGCCCAACACTGCACCATCCACGTCTCTCCCCTCTCCGTCACTTCATCTACTCTGCCCTGGGACTACAGCCCTAGCTGTGGAGGGCCACACCATCATTGCTGCACTACACCATCTGTCCCAGAGGATCTGCTTGCAGCGTCGGCTTAACATCTCCATTGCCGAACACCACAGGTGGCGTCACGAATCATTCATTCATAAACTTTATTCCATCACACTTAATCCCTTTTACATGGGCGCCCAGGGTCACGGACCAGGTCACCGTTGCTGTGACATTCCCCTCTGAGAGACCGGCCCGGTACCGAGTACCCCACAGCCCTGGGAGGGCGACCCATTAACCCGCGTGTGTTCTTCTTTTATACCGCCACATAGCACCGCCATTACCGAGCAGCAGGTTACCATCTCTGCACGGTGGACCCCAGGCTGCGAACGCACCTCATTACCATCTTTTTATATTTGGTGCGTTCTGTCAACCCTAACATTATACTAGTGCCAGGGTCTGGCTATTAATGGCGGACGAACAGCGGCTGCAGCGGTACATCCAGCAACTGGAGGGCATGTTGGCGGCTCTTGAGAGCACAACCTCAGCCGTGGATGTTACCGCAGTAGCTGTTCAGGCTGCTAGCGTGGCTGCAGCTACTTTGTCCACTGCCACTCCTGTTCTGACCTTGTCCTGCCTCCCGCTGCCAGATAAATTTCCTGGTGATGGCAAGTCATGTAGGGGATTTGTGAGCCAGTGCGCATACACCTTGAGCTCCTGGCTGCACGTTTCCCTTCAGAGCGGGCCAAGATGGCGTTTTTAATATCCCTTCTGTCGGACAGAGCGTTGGAGTGGGCCATGCCACTGTGGCAGCGCTACGATCATGTGGTGCAGAGTCCTCCGCGGTTCCTGAGCACTCTGAAGCAGGTCTTTTTGGGGCCTCATGTCACCCATGATACGGCGCTCCAACTGCTGGCATTGACACAGGGTTCGTCCATAGTCAGCCATTTTGCTATCCACTTCAGGACTCTCGCTTCCGAGTTGGAGTGGCCGGATAAAGTCCTCATTCCCGTGTTTTGTAGGGGGCTGGCTGACCATGTGAAGGATGCCCTGGCCACTAGGGAGATTCCCGCCACACTGGAGGAGCTAATAGCGGTTTCTACTCACGTCGATCTTCATTATAACGAGCGAAGGTTGGAGTGAACCCTGTGTAGGCAGAGGTTTTTGCTGGTTTCCACCTTCGCCAAACCTCTGGAATCTTCGGTCCAGACGTCCGAGGCCATTGAGGTGTCTCGAGCGGGATCTAAGTCCCGGACCGCTCGTGCACGCATGGTCTGTCATTTCTGCCAGCAGTCAGGACATCTCGCCTCTAGATGTCCTCAGCAAGCGAGAGAACGTCCGCGCTTAGTGACCTTAGGAGCTGGTTCACTAGACGTAGCGAAGCCGTCTTCTAAGCTCACTTTTAAGGGGACAATCAGTATTGGTCCATCCACCCATGGGGTACAGCTTTGCATGGATTCCGGGGTGGAGAACAGTTTTATGTCTTCTGCCTTCGCCCGACGGCACGCAATTCCACTAGTGATGCTCGCCAAGCCAGTGACCATACTGGTGATAAATGGGTCGACATTACCCTCTCAGATAACACATTAGACCATCCCATTTACTTAGTCCATGCCTCCAGCCCATCAGGAGACCATCTCCCTGCTGGTCATTCCCGAGGGAATTGATGAGTTTCTCATAGGGATGCCATGGCTACACTACCACTACCCCCATATAGAGTGGTCCTCAGGGAGAATTCTGGGATGGAGTAAATCCTGTGAGGGTAGATGTCAGAGGGAGTGTGTTCAGATTGCTACTACAGAGGTACCCACAGATCTTTCCTCTCTCCCCAAACATTATTGGCCTTATGTGGACGTGTTCTCCAAGAAGGCTGCGGAGATCCTTCCGCCTCACCACCCCTATGACTGCCCTATTGACCTCTTGCCTGGTGCTGAGCCTCCCCGGGGTCGAGTTTATCCTCTCTCTCTCCCAGAGACGGAGGCAATGTCTCAGTACATCCAGGAGAATCTGGCAAGAGGATTCATTAGGAAGTCAGTGTCACCTGCAGGGGTGTGGTTCTTCTTCGTACAGAAGAAGAACAGAGAGCTACGTCCATGCATAGACTACAGGGGTCTTAATGCCATCACTGTTAAGAACAAGTACCCTCTGCCCCTGATATCGGAGCTTTTCGATATGCTGTGGGGAGTGAGGGTTTTTACTAAGCATGATCTGCGGGGTGCCTACAACCTGATGCGCATCTGTGAGGGGGACGAATGGAAGACGGCATTTAACACCAGGGATGGGCACTATGAATACCTGGTGATGCTCTGTAATGCCCTGCCGTCTTCCAAGACATTGTGAACGACATCTTCCGGGATATGCTCACCACCTCAGTTATAGTCTATCTGGATGATATTCTCATCTACTCTCCAGATATAAGCTCCCACCGAAGAGATCTTTGCAAAGTCTTTGACCTCCTTCGGGAAAACTCCCTCTACGCCAAGTTAGAGAAGTCTGTGTTTGAGCTGGAGTCCTTGCCTTTCCTGGGCTATATGATCTCCCCCAAGGGATTGGCCATAAATCCTACCAAGCTACAGGCGGTGATGGATTGGCAAGGAGCCTCACTCCCTTAAAGCGGTACAGCGTTTTATGGTATTTATCAACTACTACTTCATTCCCCAATTCTCAACTTTCGTAGCTCCCTTGGTTGCCCTCACCAAGAAGGGAGCAAGTCCTAAATTGTGGTCAGAGGATGTCTCCAAGGCCTTCCTCTCTATCAAGTCCCACTTCGCTAGCGCTCCCATTTTACATCGCCCCGATGTGGATAAATCATTTATTATAGAGGTGGATGCCACATCCGTCGGTGCTGGATCAGTCCTGTTCCAAAAGGATGCTCAAGGTCGGAAGCATCCTTGCTTCTTCATTCCTAAGACCTTCTCACCGGTGGAGAGGAACTATTCCATCGGGGACAGGGAGTTGCTAGCCATGAAGTTGGCCTTTTCAGAATGGAGACACCTCCTGGAGGGGGCTCGCTATCCCTTCCAAGTCTATACCAACCACAAAAATCTGGTTTACCTACAAACCGCCCAGCGGTTAAATTCTCGCCAGGCTAGATGGTCCTTGTTCTTCTCCCAGTTCCACTTCACCCTCCACTTTCTTTATGATGAGAAGAACATTCGTGCTGACGCTCTCTCCCGCTCCGTAGTGTCATCGGAGGAGGAGCCTTGGCTTATTGTCCCTTCAGAGAGCCTGAGAACTGTGGCTCCGGTTTTGCTAGAGTCTGTTCCCCCGGACAAGACTTTTGTCACACCTACTGTAGTTTGCGACCAGAGTTTCTTTCTTGGGCTCACTCGTCCAGGGTGGGTGGACATTTTGGGACCAAGAGGACAACTGAGCTCCTGGCGAGGATGTACTGGTAGCCACATATGGCCGGTGACGTCGGAGACTATATTCGGGCGTGTGTCTCCTGAGCTAAGAATAGGTATCCTCGGCAAAGGCCTGCTGGGTTACTTTACCATCTGCCGGTCGCAGATAGGCCCTGGGAAATAGTCGGGATGGACTTTATGGTGGGCTTACCCAAGGCTCGTGGCTGCACCGTTATTTGGGTAGTCACCGACCATTTTTCCAAAATGGTGCACTTGGTGCCTCTTCCGCGTGTGCCTTCTGCACGGGCCTTGGGGGCGTTGTTCATCAGGCACGTTTTCCATCTACACGGCATGCCTGACAAAATCTTCAGTGACCGGGGTCCCCAGTTTGCGTCTCGGTTCTGGAGAGAGCTTTGTGCCTCACTTTATAGGTCCCTTCGAGGTCCTGGAACAGGTTAACCCTGTGGTATACCGTCTGGCTCTTCCACCTCACCTTGATATCACCGACACCTTTCATGTGTCCTTCCTAAAACCCGTTCACATGTCCCGGTTTTCTGAGTCATCTGCTGGGACATCGGGTTCGTCTACGGATGATTATGAGGTGAACGCCATTGTTGGGTACAAGGTGGTACAAGGTAAAAAGTTCTATCTGGTAGACTGGAAGGGTTTTGGCCCAGAGCGCAGGACCTGGGAACCTGATGAGCATATTCGTGCTCCTCAGCTCATTGCAGCTTGTGGGCAAAGCGAGGCCCAAGGAGGGGGGGCAATGTTAGGCACCGAGGTTTCCCCACTACACAGTGGGAATCTCAAGCCATGTCCTCTGCGGTCTCCCATTCTTCTGCAGCGGTTCCTGCTCAGCAGAGACGTCAGTTCCGGCATCTTGCCCAGGCTAATGCTATGCATCTGCTTGCTACTGCCTCTCCAGGCTCAGCTATAGCATCAGACATTAGCGGCAAGCAGACGCTCCTGGGACTAAGTCCTGCTTATCCCCATCTGATCATGTCCGTGAGACAACCGCTCATTGGTGGTTGGTAGAGTTGAGCGAAACAGGTCGGCCAGATTCATAAGTTGCCGACTTATGGCAAAGTCGGGTTTTGCCGATCGAAACTCGACCATAGCGTGAAGTCGGCCATGCGGTCGGCAAAACGAGCGCCAAAGTCGGATTCTGTTCTCCACCCCGGAATCCATGCAAAGCTGTACCACATGGGTGGATGGACCAATACTGATTGTCCCCTTAAAAGTGAGCTTAGAAGACGGCTTCGCTACGTCTAGTGAACCAGCTCCTAAGGTCACTAAGCGCGGACGTTCTCTCGCTTGCTGAGGACATCTAGAGGCGAGATGTCCTGACTGCTGGCAGAAATGACAGACCATGCGTGCACGAGCGGTCCGGGACTTAGATCCCGCTCAAGACACCTCAATGGCCTCGGACGTCTGGACCGAAGATTCCAGAGGTTTGGCGAAGGTGGAAACCAGCAAGGACGTACACTGTGGGCAATGAGATGACATGTGCAGCGTCCACCAACATCGCAGAGAAGGGCATTGCAGTGATGGGCTTGCTTTGGGGGGCGTCATAGTGTCTGTAAAAGCCCTGACCGCCGACCTCCATTTTACTTCTGCCGATCTTAACAGTAGGGAGAGGTTGCTGTTTATCAGTAGGAAGAGAGTTAGGGCTGTAAAGATATAAGAAGTTCTTATGTGCTTGTGCTGATAGCAATTGTGCTGTACAGTTAGTGTGCAGTGACAGGAGAGGATTTTCTTGTGTGCAGCGGCGCTGGTTATTAGGCTGTCTGATAGCTGTATTGCTGTGTGTACACTGCTGTGCAGACTGCTTTTTACACAGCACTAATACTTTTATTCTTTTTTCTGCATAGTTACCCACCGTTCATTTTTTCCCACACCGTATAGAGCTGTACGCTCCTCACACACTACCATGTACCGGCTGGTATCATAGACAAATACATGCTGACTATCTGTGTGTGACTCCGGAAATAAATACGGAGATTTAAATTTTCCCCTACACCGTATACAGCTGTACGCTCCTCATACAGTACCGTATATCTGCTGTTTGTATTACGGTCAAATCTATACTGAGTGAGCGTCTGTGTGTGACTCAGGAAATATATACGGAGATTTAAATTTTCCCCTACCCCGTATACAGCTGTATGCTCCTCATACAGTACCATATATCTGCTGGTATTTTTGGTACATTTTCCCAAACAAGAGGAAGTATGGTGGAAGAGGCTGTGGACGTGGGGGGCTGTTGTGAGTTAATTCTCTGGTTCACCAGTTGTGACTTCCCCTTCTGGACTTCCTCTGGTGGTGACGGGAGGTGGTGTGGCTGGTTTGATCGGTGGAGATCTGCCACCTGAGAATGAGGATGACGATTGGATCTCAGGATTCTCAGATTGGATTTAAGACAGCGCGACACCCTATTCAGTTACTGGTGATTCCTTCTGGCTTGTCAGCTCTTGGTTTTCAGCTCTGTTCCAGTCATCTAAAGCTAAGTTTTTCTGCTAATGTTCACACTTGATTTTGTTGGTCTATTCAGTTTTTTTGTGTGGTCTGCCAGCCCCGGCTGGGGGCTGAGCTGAATTTCCACTCTTATTTATCAGTATTTTGCCAATTGGCTTTTTGTCCCTTACTAGTTTGGTCTCTTTTTGCTCTGTCTCAGAATATTTCAGAGTGCTGATATAGTGGGAGAAGTCTAGTGACTTCAGGGTTAATTTTGCTATCAGAAGTGTTGGACATTATTTTTGTAGGGTTTTTTGCAGGTTGCAGACAGTGTATTCCCTTTCCTTTCCTGCCTAGTTAGTTTGGGCCCCATCATTTGCTCAGCCTATTTTCCTGCCTGTGTTTGTGCCTTCATCTTGTTTCACCGTCAATACATGTTTGGGGGCTATCTATTCCTTTGGGGTCTGCTCTGGGGCAGTTAGTTTTCCCTTTTCTTGCTTTAGGCTTATGTAGTCCTCCGGCCGTGACGAGGCATCTAGGTTCATCGTAGGCACGCTCCACGGCTACTGCTAGTTGTGTGGTAAGATCAGGGATCTGCAATCTGCATAGTTACCAACCACTCTGGTTTTCAGTGGCTTAGCTTGTTTTGCCTTTTTCTCCTCGGGGACCCATTCATAACAGGGGGCCAGCAGGTACTGATGGTGGTGGTGGTGCATCTGCTGGTAGTGCCAAAAGCACAATAGCACCTAAGGCAGGAGGTGTGAGTAGGTAAACCGCTTTTAAAGCCGGAGCATCAGTCCCAGCATCTTGCTGAGGCTAGTGCTACATGCTTGGTTGATGCTGGGTCTCCAGTTAAGTCTATGGTAACGAGTAGTATACAGAGGCAGCCCTACCCTCTGGAGTCTAAGTCCAGAAATCACCTTACTGAGCATGTCCGTAATGTGGCGTCTTCCTATTGGAGGTCGGAGGTAAGCTGCTCTGGTGATGTGGCAGCTTTGAATTGGTCCACGGCCAAGGTCCTGTCCAAATGGACATGAGCCTAGTGTATAAAAGGCTCTCAGAGGGGTGTGCGTGCATGTATGTATGTGTATACCACTCTGCATGTGCTATTCGTCCATTTAAGTTTGGAACTGAACTGGTTAGGCAGGCAGCTAGCATCAGTAGGGGCAATTAGGAGCTTGGCTTGCATCTGGAGTTTGCAGAGCATGTCCAACCCATAGTTAGGGCTCCATACTCAGCAAATGTTTCATTACCATGTGCTACCTACACGGTTCTGTTGCAGAGCGAGTTCAGTCCATGCTTTGCCCTGTGATGGATAACAGGACTTAGCACTTAGTACTTGTTTGTTCTGTTCCTCTCTCTGGAGTAGCAGAGCTTGGAACTTTGCTTTTTGTTCACACTGAGTGCCGTTAACTCTGTGTATGAGCATTTGCTCGCCGTGTGTTCCGCCATTAATCACACTAGCATCAGTTTAACATCTCTGCATAGTGGACTCCAGGTTGCGATAGCACTTTATAATTTATTTTAATTTAATGCAATCCGCCAAACCTAACACCAGGACCCCATTGAAAACAGCCATAAGTGACAAAGTGTGATATATCTATAATGAGAAAGGACATGTTGCTAAATTTGTCCAAAAAAGACCACAGGTGGTGCAACATCTGCAGCGTTCTATTCTTCCAGTGACTTTATTCGGCCAATTTTCGTTAACATAAATGGGACATTTGTAAGGCAATACTACTAAAATCCTGCAAAAAACGTATACCCGCTGGTAATAAAATGTCAAGGAATTAAAAGAAACAATTATGGCTGAACAAGACAGTACAAAGTTTAATAAGACAAAAATAAAGGGCATTCAAAATCTTGAAAGCCGAGAATACTGAAAAAGCAGTTCAAGAACATAAAGATCTAAATAAGAAATGTAAAAAAGAAATCAAGCAAGCAAAGTTATCTAGAGAGAAACAAATCGCCAACGACATTAAAATAAATCCCAATTTTTTTATAAATACATCAGTGCCAAAAAGAAAAAAAAATAGGTGTCATCTGCCCCTTAAAAGATGACAATAACAAGATAATCACAGAGGACAAAGAAAAGGCAGAGATATTAAACAAGCACTTTTCATCCGTGTTCACCAATGAACTGTCTGTTACAGAGATCATTCAACAAGGCAAAAATCTAAATTCACAACCTGATTTAACTAGTTTAACACAAAAAGAAATACATCTACGGCTGAGCAATTTAAACATTGACAAATTCGCTGGCCTAGATGGCATTCATCCACGAATACTGAGGGAATTGAGCTCAATAATTGACAGACCGCTGTATCTCATATTCTTAGACTCTCTTGTAACTGGGTGGAGCCACAAGATTGGAGGATGGCTCATGTGGTACAAATATATAAGAAAGGTAAGAAGGTGGAGCCAAGCAACTACCATCCAGTAAGCCTGATATTAGTAGTGTGCAACATTTTTGAGGGCATTATAAGAAATGACCTGCAGAGATATATTGTAGATAATAATATAATAGCTGACAATCAGCACGGATTCATGAAGAATAAGTCATGTCTAACTAACACGTTGGGTTTCTATGAGGAGGTGAGTGCAAATCTGGATGTAGATAATGCGGCTAATGTGATTTTTCAGGACTTTGCAAAGGCATTTGATACAGTTTCACATAATAGCATCTCACCTTTGAAACTGCTAAGACTCTTACTGTCGCTCTTATTCATTCTCTTCTGGACTACTGCAACTCTCTTCTGATCCATCTCCCTCTTACCAAACTTTCTCCTCTCCAATCCATCTTGAATGCGGCAGCCAGGGTCATATTTCTGTCCAGCCGCATCACTGATGCCTCCATCTTGTGCCAGTCATTACACTGGCTACATATTCGCTACAGGGTCCAGTATAACTCATCTCTCTCACCCACAAAGCTCTCCACAGTTCTGCACCGCCTTATATCTCCTCTCTCATCTCTGTCTATCGCCCTACATGTGCCCTCCGTTCTACAAATGACCTAAGACTAACATCCCCCGTAATCTGAACCTCCATCTCCAAGACTTCTCTCGTGCTGCGCCAGCTCTCTGGAATGCTCTTCCCCAGACGATCAGACTGATACCTATTCAAGCGCGCTTTGAAAACCCATCTCTTCAAACAAGCCTACCACATCAACTACTCAGTAAACTAACTTTGCCCTGTTCCCTCCTTCCAAATATTATTCTGAATCTGCACCCTACTATTCATCTGTCTCCACACCCTCCAGGCACACGATAACTGCACTTGATACTGGACTATTGCGCTTAAACACACGGGCTGATGACCGGATCATGCAGCTTTATATGAAAATCCCTATTTATTATAATTGCCAGACCTGAAATAACAAGCACTTTTCACCTACTGTGTCCCCCCCCATTTCCTTGTAGCTTGTAAGCTTGCTAGCAGGGACCTCACTCCTAATGTCACTGTTTAAATTGTCTTAACTTATATTGCATTTATTGTCTGTACATGTCCCCGCTTCATTGTAAAGTGCTGTGGAATTTGTTGGCGCTATATAAATAAAAATTATTATTATTATATTATTATTGTACTTAAGGTACAGAAGCAAGGACTGGGGGAAACTATATAAAGATGGGTAAGGAATTGGCTAAATGATAGGAAGCAAAGATTTGTCATAAATGGTACGTTCTCCAAATGGGATATAGTCAGCAGTGGGGACCACAGGGATCTGTGCTAGGACCGATTCTTTTTAACCTCTTTATTAATGACCTCTTGGATGGGTTTGAGTGTAGTGTATCGATGACACCAAACTTTGTGCGGGATATTAAAATCTGACCTTGACATTACAATATTGCAAAACGATCTGAATAAAATGACTGAATGGGCAAAGATTTGCCAAATGAGATTTAGGCTATGTGCCCACGTTGCGTGTTAAAACGCACACTGAAAACCGGACTCCTTCCCAGAAATTGCGTGTTTTTTTCCGCGCGATTTCACCGCGATTTTACCGCGATTCTGTTCGCGATTTTGCCACGATTTTCTCAAGCACTTTCCAAGCGATTTGAAGCATTGCTTGGAAAGTGATTGACAGGCTGGTCACACTCATCAAACATAGTGTTTGACAAGTGTGAGCAGCTTTTTACTATTGAGGCAGCCTATGCGGCATCAATAGTAAAAGATAAAATGTTAAAAATGATAAAAAAATGAAAAATCGGGGTATATTTACCTTCCAACGTCACGCGCTGCCATCCCGGGCCTCAGCGTTCCCAGTAATGCCTTGCGAGACCTGTGATGACGTTGTTCTCGCGTTACTATAGTGATCTCGCGAGATTACGTCATCACAGGACCTTGCCGCAAGGCATTACTGGGAACGCTTAGGCCGGGAATGCAGCGCGGGACTTCGGAAGGTAAATATACCCCGATTTTTTATTTTTGATTCTTTTTTTTACAGGGGTATGGTACCCAGGGCCTGGAGGACAGTCTCCTCTCCTCCACACCGTGGGTACCAACCGCACATGAGACGCTTAACTTCCCGCATGGTGGGCATAGCCACATGCGGGAAGTAAGCGATTCTCATGCATTCCTATGGGTGCGGAATCGCGGCAGTTCTTTGCGATTCCGCACAAAAGAATGAACATGCTGCGATTTTTTCCGCGATGCGATTCCGCCGCGGAAAAAAGCGCAGCATTAGCACAGCATGTGCGGAATGCCATAGGAATGCATGGGGTGTGTTCTGTACACGATTTTTAAACATTTTCGCACTGAAAATCGCGGCAAAAACGCTTAAAAATCGCATCGTGGGCACACAGCCTTAATGTAGATAAATGTAAAGTAATGCACCTAGGACGAAGTAATCCTACTGCTGCATATACAATAAATGGGAGTATACTCGGGACTACAGAACAGGAGAAGGACTTGGGTATTCTGGTTACAGGTAAGCTGAGCAGCAGTACTCAATATCAAGCAGCAGCTGCAAAAGCAAGATTTTAGGATGTATAAAAACAGAGATAAAATCCGGCGATCCCAAAGTATTATTACCCCTTTATAAATCACTGGTGAGGCCACATCTAGAATATGTAATCAAGTTTTGGGCTCCACATTTTAAAAAGGAAATTCAGAAGTTAGAATCTGTTCAACGACGGGCAACTAAATTATTACAAGGGATGGGGATGGAAAGCCTCTCATATGAGGAGAGGTTGGTAAAGTTGGGCTTGTTTAGCTTATAAAAAAGACGCCTCAGAGGGGATCTCATTTACATGTATAAATATATGTGTGGTCAGTACAAAACACTGGCACACATCGTCAGACTGGCCCACCGGAGAACCGGAGGATTCTCCGGTGGGCCCTGGCATCTGGTGGGCCCTGGTACCTGCTGGCATACAGGGCCAGCAGTTGCCTAGGGCCCTCGCTGCTCCAGGGGCCCCCAGCCTGTGGTGTGTCGCACACCATGCAGCCGCTATGGGGGCCCCTGCCAGTGGAGCAGCAGCGGGTGACAGGAGGCAGGAGCCCCTGTCCCCGCTGCTAAAGAGAAATGAATATTCACTGCGAAGCAGTGAATATCATTTCACAGTCTCCATCCCCAGAGGCACCGCCCCCAGCCCAGTAAGCCGCTCTGCATCTATAAATCAGGGCCGGCGCCGCCCTCAGTCCCCTCTGCTCCTGACTCACAGCCAGTGCGCGATGACGTCACTGTGGCTTCCCTGAGGCTCAGTCGCCACAGAGGTACTGCACCTTCTCCTAAGGTGTAGTGCCCCACCAACTAGGTAAGTTGGGAACTCCTTTCCACACTCCAACACCTGCACCCACACACAGGATAGTTCAGCAATGGACCAGATTGCGGCTCCGTGCTTAGAGGGTAGCAGAGCACCTTTCGTGGGTCCTTGCTTGGTAACACGAGATGTGCTGGGAGGTGGGTGGAGTTAGATATAAAAGAGTGAGAAAGTTTAGAATTACAGATCAGTCTGAGGTCAGTCTGACAGAGGGTCAGAGAGGAAGGAAGTCGCGCAGAAAGGAGTGAGGATCCCTGGAAGAAGGGATGGAGGAAGGAGTGCTGCAGCTTCCTCAGTGACCTGAGCCAGCTGGCACGGGAAAGGAACAGAAGGAGAAAGACGTAGAACTGCAACCTAAGCTTCCATAAGAGAGAGAAGGAACAACGCGGAACGAAGGAGTAGGACAACAGAGAGGAGTTGTGGGTTGGAAGAGGAACCCTGCCTATAGGTTCTTAGCGCAAGGCCGGGGCTTGGTCCCCGAGGTTGTATGGATACCTATGGTTCTGCAGCAGACACCGGTGTAGTAGTTGGCTGTAAATGCATTACTCCCATCCAAGACTTGGGACACAACAGCAACATGGATAGAGAGCCGGGATCCAGGAGGTCCCTGATCAGGCTACAGCTGTCTGTCATACAAGTAGAGTTGTTAGGAACATCTGACAGGAGGAACTTCAGTGTTAACAATTCCGAAAAGAGGGAAGAATAGGAAGCATTTAAGGAAGCCAGGATGGATGAACACAGAACTTAAGCACATGCTAAAAAGGAAGAAAAAAATGTTTATAAAATGGAAAGAGGGAGGCATATCTAAAGAAGAATATAATGCTGTCTGTAGAACCTGCAGGGCACAAATCAGATTATCTAAAGCTGACAATGAATTGAGGCTTGCAAGAGATGTCAAAAGCAATAATAAAGGATTTTGGGGATATGTCAAAAGTAAAAGAAAAGTCAAAGATGCTATAGGATTTTTACAGGATGAAAATGATGAAATGTTAAGACAGGATGTTGAGAAGGCCGAACTTTTAAATTCCTATTTTGCATCTGTTTTCTCTCAGAAAGGAAATGTGACATCAACTGTTCTTCACTGTCCTATTAAGGGTATAGAAGAATCCAGGATATCTATAAACAGAAAGATAGTGAGGAAACACTTAGCTAACCTAAATGAATTCAAGTCTCCAGGTCCAGATGAATTACACCCCAGAGTACTGAAGGAGATAGCAGAAGAAATTTTTGAACCCCTCTCCATAATATTTGAAAATTCTTGGAGAACAGGAGAAGTCCCAGAAGACTGGAGAAGAGCAAATGTTGTTCCTATCTTCAAAAAGGGGAAGAAGGTGGACCCAGGCAACTATAGGCCGGTGAGTCTGACTTCTATACCAGGAAAGATCTTTGAACAAATTATTAAACAACATGTATGTCAGTACCTGGATAAGAATGAAGTGATTAAACAGAGTCAGCATGGGTTTGTAACTAATAAGTCATGTCAGACTAACTTAATTTCCTTCTATGATGGAATCACTGATTGGGTGGATCAAGGAAATGCTGTAGATATAGTATATCTTGACTTCAGCAAAGCATTTGACAAAGTATCTCATACAATCCTTATTAAAAAAATGACTAAGTATGGAATGGACAAGGCAACTGTTAGGTGGATTCATAACTGGCTTAGTGATCGGACCCAAAGAGTGGTCGTAAATGGCTGCACATCCAGTTGGAAGAATGTCTCAAGTGGGGTACCACAGGGCTCTGTCCTGGGCCCTGTATTGTTCAACATCTTTATCAATGATTTAGATGAAGGAATTGAGGGTAAACTGATTAAATTCGCTGATGACACAAAGCTAGGAGGGATAGCTAATACTAGAGAAGAGAGAGAGAGGATTCAAAAAGATATAAATAAACTGGAGAACTGGGCAGCAACTAACAGAATGGTTTTTAACAGGGACAAATGCAAAGTACTACATCTGGGCAATAAAAATGAAAAAAGCATATACAGAATGGGAGGAATAGGCCTAAGCAACAGCACATGTGAAAAAGACTTGGGTATACTAATAGATCACAAACTGAATATGAGTCAACAGTGTGATGCAGCAGCAAAAAAAGCAAATGCAATTCTAGGATGTATTAACAGAAGCATACAGTCTAGATCACGTGAAGTCATTATTTCCCTCTACTCCTCTTTGGTCAGACCTCATCTGGAATATTGTGTCCAGTTTTGGGCACCACATTTTAAAAAAGACATCAACAAACTGGAGCAAGTTCAGAAAAGAGCAACCAGAATGGTGACCGGTCTGCAAACCCTGTCTTATGAGGAAAGGTTGCAGGATTTGGGATTGTTTAGTTTGCAAAAGAGAAGACTGAGAGGAGACTTAATAGCTGTCTACAAATATCTCAAGGGCTGTCACATTGTAGAAGGATCATCTTTATTCTCATTTGCACAAGGAAAGACTAGAAGCAATGGGATGAAACTGAATGGGAGGAGACACAGATTAGATATTAGAAAAAACTTTTTGACAGTTAGAGTGATCAATGAGTGGAACAAGCTGCCACGAGAAGTGGTGAGTTCTCCTTCAATGGATGTCTTCAAACAGAGGCTGGACAGACATCTGACTGGGATGATTTAGCGAATCATGCTTTGAGCAGGGGGTTGGACCAGATGGCCCAGGAGGTCCCTTCCAACTCTACGATTCTATGATTCTATGATTCTATGATTCTACCACGGTACTGGAGCTCTTCACACTAAAAGGCGCAATAGAGGAGTCGTTCAGGACAGGTACATGTTGGCGGAGTGTTGGAGAGGAGAAGCCTGACTTGCCCGGGAGGTTGATTGAGTCTCTGCCCCGGAGGACACGGCACGGAGGCAGGCACCAGTGTGTACCACGAACTGTGAGTAAAGCTTTGGAACTACAAGCCCTGGTGTCTTCCAGTCATTGTGCATCAACACCGTCAGCACCGCTACATCTGGATATCCTCCTTTATACTACCTGCGCCTACACACTGCCCTGGGGCTACAGCTTCACCTGTGGGGAGCTATACCATCTATGCTGCAATACACCATCAGCCCCAGAGGATATGCCCGCAGCGTTGGCTTAACATCTTGCTTGCCAAACACCACAGGTGGCGTCATGAACTATTCAATTCCATTAATCAGACACCACCATTGACATTGGGCGCCCAGGGCCACGGACCGGGTCACAGCTGCGTTAAACTTTCCCCCTGACACCGACCGACCCGGTACCGAGTACCCCACAGCCCTGGGACTGGGCGACCCATCACTACATCACGCACCCGCTATGTGTCTGGCAGAGGGGGCAGCTCCTGACACTGAAGCAGAGCCGGCTGCCGGAATCAGCGTGGGAGCGAGGAGGAGAGGTGAGTATTGTGGTTTGGTTTTTTTTATATCTCTATCTCTCTATATTTGTCTCTCTATCTATCTATCTATCTATCTATCTAGATATCTATCTCTATCTATCTCTATATAGCTCTCTCTCTCTATATATATATATATCTATCTCTCTATTATCTATATCTATCTATCTATCTTTATCTATCTATCTATCCATCTCTATTATCTATATCTATCTCTGTATCACTCTATCTCTATCTCTCTCTCTCTATATCTATCTATCTCTATATCTATCTATCTCTATCTATCTATCCATCTCTATCTATTATCTACCTCTCTCTATTTATCGCTTTATCTCTATATCTATCTCTCTCTATATCTATCTATCTCCATATCCATCTCTATCTATCTATCGCTCTATCTCTATATCTATCTATCTATCTATCTATCTATCTATCTCTGTATCTATCTCTCTATATATCTATATATCTCTATATCTGTCTCTATCTAGCTATCGCTCTATCTCTATATCTATCTTTCTATCTATATCTATCTATCTCTATATCTATCTATATCTATCTCTATATCTACATATATCTATATCTATCTATCTATCTATCTATCTATCTATCTATCGATATATCTCTATATCTATCTATTATCTCTATATCTATTATCTATCTATCATCTATATCTATTTATCTCTATATCTATCTATCTATCTCTATTATCTATATCTATCTATCTCTATATCTATCTATCTCTATATCTATCTATCTATCTATCTATATATCTACAGTATCTGTCTATCTATGTATCTATCCATTATCTATCTCTATATCTATCTCTCTATCTATCTCTATATCTATCTATCTTTCTATCTCTATATCTATCTCTCTCTATATCCAACTCTATATCTATCTATCGCTCTATCTCTATCTCTATCTATCTATCTATCCCTATCTATCTCTATCTGTCTCTATATCTATATCTATCTATATCTATCTATCTCTATATCTATCTCTATATCTCCCTATCTCTCTATCTATCGCTCTCTATATCTATCTTTCTATCTATATCTATCTAAGTATCTATCTATCTATCTATCTCTATCTCTATCTCTATATCTATCTCTATATCTATATCTATCTATCTCTATATCTATCTCTATATCTATCTATTATCTCTATATCTCTCTAGCTATCTCTATATCTATCTCTATATCTATCTTTCTATCTATATCTATCTAACTATATATCTATCTCTAGATCTATCTCTATATCTATTATCTCTATATCTATCTATCTCTTTATCTATCTTTATATCTATAAATTATCTCTATATCTATCTCTATATCTATCTCTATATCTATTTTTGTTTATATCTATCTATCTCTAGATCTCTGTAGCTATCTACAGTATCTCTATATCTATCTATATATCTCTATATATCTCGATATTATTATTATTACAATATCTCTATCTATCTATCTATCTATCTCTATCTGTTATCTATCTCTATCTATCTATCTATCTATCTATCTATCTATATATATATATACAGTGGGGCAAAAAAGTATTTATTCAGTCAGCAATAGTGCAAGTTCCACCACTTAAAAAGATGAGAGGCGTCTGTAATTTACATCATAGGTAGACCTCAACTATGGGAGACAAACTGAGAAAAAAAAATCCAGAAAATCACATTGTCTGTTTTTTTTTCATTTTATTTGCATATTATGGTGGAAAATAAGTATTTGGTCAGAAACAAGCAATCAAGATTTCTGGCTCTCACAGACCTGTAACTTCTTCTTTAAGAGTCTCCTCTTTCCTCCACTCATTACCTGTAGTAATGGCACCTGTTTAAACTTGTTATCAGTATAAAAAGACACCTGTGCACACCCTCAAACAGTCTGACTCCAAACTCCACTATGGTGAAGACCAAAGAGCTGTCAAAGGACACCAGAAACAAAATTGTAGCCCTGCACCAGGCTGGGAAGACTGAATCTGCAATAGCCAACCAGCTTGGAGTGAAGAAATCAACTGTGGGAGCAATAATTAGAAAATGGAAGACATACAAGACCACTGATAATCTCCCTCGATCTGGTGCTCCACGCAAAATCCCACCCTGTGGGGTCAGAATGATCACAAGAACGGTGAGCAAAAATCCCAGAACCACGCGGGGGGACCTAGTGAATGAACTGCAGAGAGCTGGAACCAATGTAACAAGGCCTACCATAAGTAACACACTACGCCACCATGGACTCAGATCCTGCAGTGCCAGACGAGTCCCACTGCTTAAGCCTGTACATGTCCGGGCCCGTCTGAAGTTTGCTAGAGAGCATTTGGATGATCCAGAGGAGTTTTGGGAGAATGTCCTATGGTCTGATGAAACCAAACTGGAACTGTTTGGTACAAACACAACTTGTCGTGTTTGGAGGAAAAAGAATACTGAGTTGCATCCATCAAACACCATGCCTACTGTAAAGCATGGTGGTGGAAACATCATGCTTTGGGGCTGTTTCTCTGCAAAGGGGCCAGGACGACTGATCCGGGTACATGAAAGAATGAATGGGGCCATGTATCGTGAGATTTTGAGTGCAAACCTCCTTCCATCAGCAAGGGCATTGAAGATGAAACGTGGCTGGGTCTTTCAACATGACAATGATCCAAAGCACACCGCCAGGGCAACGAAGGAGTGGCTTCGTAAGAAGCATTTCAAGGTCCTGGAGTGGCCTAGCCAGTCTCCAGATCTCAACCCTATAGAAAACCTTTGGAGGGAGTTGAAAGTCCGTGTTGCCAAGCGAAAAGCCAAAAACATCACTGCTCTAGAGGAGATCTGCATGGAGGAATGGGCCAACATACCAACAACAGTGTGTGGCAACCTTGTGAAGACTTACAGAAAACGTTTGACCTCTGTCATTGCCAACAAAGGATATATCACAAAGTATTGAGATGAAATTTTGTTTCTGACCAAATACTTATTTTCCACCATAATATGCAAATAAAATGAAAAAAAAACAGACAATGTGATTTTCTGGATTTTTTTTTCTCAGTTTGTCTCCCATAGTTGAGGTCTACCTATGATGTAAATTACAGACGTCTCTCATCTTTTTAAGTATTGGAACTTGCACTATTGTTGACTGACTAAATACTTTTTTGCCCTACTGTATCTCTATATCTTTCTATCTATAGCTATCTATCTATCTATCTATCTATCTATCCATTTTCTATCTATCTCTATATCTATCTATCGATCT
This sequence comes from Dendrobates tinctorius, assembly GCF_039654945.1. Classification (NCBI taxonomy): domain Eukaryota; kingdom Metazoa; phylum Chordata; class Amphibia; order Anura; family Dendrobatidae; genus Dendrobates; species Dendrobates tinctorius. The sequence continues at coordinate 5,462,016 of NW_027361816.1, read as the reverse complement.
ATCTCTATATCTATATTTCTATCTATATCTATCTTTATATCTATCTTTATCTATTATCTCTATCTATCCATTATCTACTATCTATCTCTATAACTATCTATCTATCTATTTCTACATCTATCTTTCTATCCATATCTATCTAACTCTATATCTATATATCTATATAACATTATACCCTATGAGAGGGCTATATTCTATGAGGGGGCTACATTATATTCTATGAGGAGGCTGCATTATACTATATGAGGGGGCTGCTTTATATTCTATGAGGGGGCTACATTATATTCTATGAGGAGGCTGCATTATACTATATGAGGGGGCTGCTTTATATTCTATGAGGGGGCTACCACAACTCCTGCTACATAATTAAGACGTGTACTACCTTATACCCCAGTCTGCATTGTGATTGCTATAAGTGTGTGCTAGAAGTGTGAAGATTAATTTAAGAATTAAAACCAGAAGGATGAATACAGACTGTGCCCTGCTACCTGCCACCATCGCACTCTAACAAGCATCTCTATTCTTCCGACAGGTATGTCCATCCACCCAGCTCTCCTGCTCTCCTGCTGTCTGTCTATGAAGGACACACAGTGCGTCACCCAGCTTTGCACATAGACTTGCCTCTGCACCTAGCATTCACATGGTATGTCCATCCACCCAGCTCTCCTGCTCTCCTGCTGTCTGTCTATGAAGGACACACAGTGCGTCACCCAGCTTTGCACATAGACTTGCCTCTGCACCTAGCATTCACATGGTATGTCCATCCACCCAGCTCTCCTGCTCTCCTGCTGTCTGTCTATGAAGGACACACAGTGCGTCACCCAGCTTTGCACATAGACTTGCCTCTGCACCTAGCATTCACATGGTATGCCTTTCAGCTAACCCCAGCTTACCCCAGTGTTATTTATGACCTTGTTTACTCTGGCTTGATCATATACATCTGGTCCACTCTTAATTGTCTGGCCAAGATGAGCAGAGACCACTCCTCTCTGCTTCACACCTGACTGCACTTAGTTGTACATATATTGCAGAGTACAAGTCTGCATAGACTTCAGTCTGCATTGTGATTGCTATAAGTGTGTGCTAGAAGTGTGAAGATTAATTTAAGAATTAAAACCAGAATTGAACCAGAAGGGAACTGAAGGTAACTGGACACAGTCACTGTAAACAATGTTTCTGTTTGTTTTCACTTTCACCCCAATAATCCTTCACTTTCTGCTAATTCCCCTAATCCCTACTCCTAGTAAGGAACTGTTCATCTCTTCTTCAATCCTCCCCATCCACCTCACCTCCGCCTCAAAACTGTTCCTTAACATACAATCCTCTGTCTCCAAACACAGACAGCCCCCTCATGCCCTCTCCTGCTCCCACCTGCTAACACTTTCTCTGCTCCTTCTCACTGCTGGTGATATCTCTCCAAATCCTGGTCCTCCTCACCACATTCCCACAGTCATTTCTACCTCCCATCCACGCTCTATCACAACCTTCCGTAACCTCTCCAACCTTATACCCATTCACCCAGCCCCCGCTTCCCCAGTCCCACTAACAGGAGCTCTGTGGAACGCTCGCTCTGTCTGCAACAAGCTTTCCTACATCCATGATCTTTTTGTTACTACCAAACTCTCCTTCCTCGCCATCACCGAAACCTGGCTCACCCCTTCTGACACAGCCTCTCCTGCTGCACTTTCGTATGGCGGCTTCCACCTTTCTCACACCCCCCGCCCCAGCAGCAAACATGGTGGAGGAGTTGGTTTTCTCCTGTCAGATACCTGCTCCTTCACCCCAATCCCACTGCCACCCTCTGTTACCCTCCCTTCCTTTGAGGTGCACTCTGTGCGCATCTACTCCCCCTCCAACCTCCAACTGGCTGTCATCTACCGCCCCCCAGGGCCAGCCACCACCTTCTTTGACCACTTCACCACCTGGTTACTTCATTTCCTTTCCGCGGACATCCCTACTATCATCATGGGCGACTTCAACATCCCCATTGACACTTCCCTCTCAGCTGCCACTAAACTTCTATCTCTCACTTCCTCCTTCGGCCTCACTCAATGGTCTTCTACAGCCACCCACAAAGATGGCCACACACTGGACCTCATCTTCACCCGCCTCTGCTCCCTATCTAACCTCTATAACTCACCTCTTCCTCTCTCTGACCACAACCTGCTCACATTCTCTTCCCTCTTCACTCCATGTCTACAATCCCCACCCCACAAACTTTCACACCCTCGCAGGAATCTTAAACACCTTGACCTACACTCATTCTCCGAATCCCTCCTCCCTCTTACAGATATAAGTTCCTTACACAATGCGGATGACGCTGCCGCTCTATATAACACCACAATAGCTGTAGCTTTGGAATCCGCTGCCCCACTTACACATACCAAAACTCGCAAAATCAACAGACAGCCCTGGCACACCAGCCTGACCAAAGAGCTGAGGCGAGCTTCCAGGGCTGCTGAGCGCAGATGGAAAAGATCCCACTCCAACGAGCATTTCATCGCATTCAAACAGTCCCTCACTACTTTCAAGACCACACTCGCCACAGCTAAACAAACCTACTTCTCATCTCTCATATCCTCCCTGTCTCACAACCCTAAACAGTTATTCAACACCTTCAATTCTCTCCTCCGCCCCCCAGCACCTCCTCCCTCCCCACTCATCTCAGCTGAAGACTTTGCCTCATTTTTCAAGCAGAAAATTGATAACATCAGGGACAGTTTTGGTCAACAACCCCCAGAGCCCTTCCTCCCGACTTCCCAGCCCTCCACCTTCAAAACCAACTTCTCCACCATTACAGAAGATCGACTCTCCACTCTACTCTCAAGATCACATCTCACCACCTGTGCACTCGACCCGATCCCATCCCACTTCATCCCAAACCTCACCACAGTCTTCATCCCAACCCTAACCCATCTCTTCAACCTATCACTAACAACTGGTGTTTTCCCCTCAAGCTTTAAACATGCCTCCATCACACCTATCCTCAAAAAGCCCTCTCCTGACCCATCCTCTGTATCTAGCTATCGCCCTATATCACTTCTCCCATACGCCTCCAAGCTACTGGAACAACACGTCTACCTTGAACTGTCCTCCCATCTCTCTTCTTGCTCCCTCTTCGACCGCTTACAATCTGGCTTCCGGTCACACCACTCCACTGAAACTGCCCTTACTAAGGTCACCAATGACCTCTTAACTGCCAAGAGCAAGCGACACTACTCTGTCCTCCTCCTCCTGGACCTGTCGGCTGCCTTTGACACAGTGGACCATTCCCTATTATTACAGACCCTCTCATCCCTCGGCATCACAGACTTGGCCCTCTCCTGGATCTCATCATACCTAACAGACCGGACATTCAGCGTCTCCCACTCACACACCACCTCCTCACCTCGCCCCCTATCTGTCGGAGTCCCACAAGGTTCAGTCCTAGGGCCCCTGCTGTTCTCTATTTACACCTTTGGCCTGGGACAGCTCATAGAATCTCATGGCTTTCAGTATCATCTTTATGCTGATGACACACAGATCTACATCTCTGGACCAGATATCACCTCCCTACTAACCAGAATCCCTCAATGTCTGTCCACTATTTCATCCTTCTTCTCCACTAGATATCTGAAACTCAACATGGACAAAACAGAATTCATCATCTTTCCCCCATCTCACGTGACCCCCCCTACGAACCTATCAATTACAGTAAATGACTGCCCACTCTCCCCAGTCCCACAAGCTCGCTGCCTCGGAGTAATCCTTGATGCTGATCTCTCCTTCAAACCACATATCCAAACCCTTTCCACTTCCTGCCGACTTCAACTCAAAAATATTTCACGCATCCGTTCATTCCTCACCCAAGAATCTGCAAAAACCCTAGTCCATGCCCTCATCATCTCTCGCCTTGACTACTGCAACCTCATGCTCTGCGGCCTCCCCTCAAACACTCTCGCACCCCTCCAATCTATTCTAAACTCTGCTGCCCGACTAATCCACCTGTCCCCCCGCTATTCCCCAGCTTCTCCCCTCTGTCAATCCCTTCACTGGCTCCCAATTGCCCAGAGACTCCATTACAAAACCCTAACCATGACATACAAAGCCATCCACAACTTGTCTCCTCCATACATCTGTGACCTCGTCTCCCGGTACTTTCCTGCACGCAACCTCCGATCCTCACAAGATCTCCTTCTCTACTCCCCTCTTATCTCCTCTTCCCACAATCGCATACAAGATTTCTCTCGCGCATCACCCCTACTCTGGAACTCTCTACCACAACATATCAGACTCTCACCTACCATCGAAACCTTCAAAAAGAGCCTGAAGACCCACCTCTTCCGACAAGCCTATAACCTGCAGTAACCACCGATCGACCAAACCGCTGCACGACCAGCTCTACCCTCGCCTACTGTATTATCACCCATCCCTTGAAGATTGTGAGCCCTCGCGGGCAGGGTCCTCTCTCCTCCTGTACCAGTTATGACTTGTATTGTTTAAGATTATTGTACTTGTTTTTATGTATACCCCCCTCACATGTAAAGCGCCATGGAATAAATGGCGCTATAACAATAAATAATAATAATAATAATACCCTGATATTAGCGTGTTTTACCACACAATTGGTCTTGTATTTATCTCTATGTAGCTACATAGTGGGCCCCAAGAATGATTTTATCTGGTGTGTCCAAAGTGCTCGAGTCCTACGCTGCTGGCACATGAGTTGTTGCTTCCAAAGACCATACTGAGGATTAGGGGACGCTCATTACAGGTGGAAGAAAAGCAATTCTGGCAGCTAAACAGGAAAGGCTTCTTTACCGTTAGAGCAGTCAGACTGTGGAATGCTGACCACAGGAGATAGTAATGGCAGACACTAGAACAGCTTTTAAAAAAGGGCTGGATGATTTTCTTGATAAACATAACATTGCGGGTTATAGCTAAATTAGTGACAAAATGTACAATAAGTGGAGAAAGGTTGAACTTGATGGACTGAGGTCTTTTTTCAAGCTACTCAACTATGTAACGCTGAAAGAATTTACATGCTGCAGACATATATAAATCTGCTTCACTTTAATGGTACTAGTAAACTTTAGGTTTTGTGAAAAAATACAGGAAAAACGCAACATGTGCACACTGCCTAACCTCACAGGCTCCTATTTTGACTGTGATTTAGTAAAATAAAAATTTTGTAACAAAAAAAAAAAAAGAGTATAAACTGTCATTAATAAAATTATGTCAGCAACTCACTGGTCATTTTTCAATTTGCTCCTGAATATAGTAGAGATATTTTCTTGCGATAACTCGGACTCTGTTAATAAGCCGATATGAAAACAAGTGTCGTTCTTCAATAAAAGAACTGTACCAAGGGGAATAAACCAAAATACTGCTCTCTGGCAATGAAAATTAGCTTATTAATTCAGCTGTACAAAAGATCAGGGGTCATAAAAGTAACGTGTGCAAATTTGGGAATTATGTGTTCTCTCCGAGAAGCAGTAGGATGAGAAAATACAGGTGGGGACTGTGAGATTCTATGTAAGATACCATTAAATCTAAGGACCATAACACTAAAATATGAAGAGCTCTTAATATCACACAGATCATATATCACATAAGTGAATTTTCAGTACGTGCCGTCTGTGTGCACAACAGGCCAAACAAGAACACCATATGGACCAATCTTAGCCTGTGTAATAATGCACATAGGCTATTGCAACCATGGACTTCATGTCTGTGTGGAAAAAAAATCACAGCATGCACTAGTCAGGTCTGATTTAATTTTTATTTTTGATATGTTTTTAATTTTCATATTGTTTTTATTCTTCTTTTGTCTCTGCCTCTAGTGAATCATCTGTAATCTCAATATTTCAGCCTTACAATCCATGGCGTCTGTGATGCTCATCTCATCACTACATGGCACGGTATCTTTATATGCAGCTCTTAGAAGAGCATCTAAGGAAATGGAACGGACTGTTTTATATTATTTGATCTATGATTTTGATCATTTTTTGGCCATTGGATATATGCTGTTACTGTATGGTGTATTTGACATATTTAATATCATCTTTTATACTTACTGTATTTATGATCATTGTTGAGGCCTTTATATTGTTTAACTTGCATTTGAATCTGCACTGAATCCTTGGCGCATATTTGATTCACTAATACACCATGATCATTTCCCATTCCACCATTTAATAATTAATAGCTTCTGTGCCCCTTTTTCTGTATTATACTTACCACTTTGCTTTATTCACGGTGTGCGCACATGCACACTTTTCCCCATGGGTCCTGCTTTCTCGTCCTTTTGTCAAGTGTGGTGCGGTTGCGTGGTGATGGCTAGATGCCTGCTGTCCCACGTGACTGCATCAGGCTGACGGTCGGGTGGGCGGATGCGTGGCACCTCGGGCAGGTGCACATGTGCCGATACGCTTGCTGTGTGTAGCTCCTGCCGACCACGTGATCGGAGGAGTCTGATATATATGTACATACATGTGACATGTTAAGCCATGCCCCCTGAGGAAGCAAACCTACTGCGAAACGTGCGTTGGGAACAGCTGTCCGGTGCACTCAGCTCACCACAGCACTGGGTATGTTTTGAGACTTCTCTATTTACCCACATGTTTAGGCTAGAGGCAATATAACTTTACTGTTGCGTTGACTTGCTATCTACTTGTTATGAATGTTTGCATCTTTAACCACAGTCTGATGAGAGGGTCTGCTTATAGTGCTGTGACTTTAGCTGACCCACTACCACAGATTCAAGAAGCTTGCTTTCTTGACTTTTTTTATGCAGAAGTTTGCCCAAGCACCATTGAGTGAGCCCTATTTATTACAATTTATTCATTTGAATTTTTAATTTCCTATATTTTAATAACATCATTGTGCTACCGGCCATCTTCATCTCTGGGTACCTTGTCACTGTATTGTCCTCACATCTCATTATACCATTTTAATGCGTTTGTTCTATTATGTGTCTTTTTTGTGCTTAATAAAGATACAGCTCTGGCAAAAATTTAGAGACCACTTTCAAATGTTCAGTTTGTCAGATTTTTCTCTTTATAGGTATATTTTTGAGTAAAATGTAAATTGTCTTTTTAGTCTATAAATTTCTGACAACATGTCTCCGATTTTCCAAGCAATGAATTTTGTATTTTTTTTCTGACAATGAAAAATGGTCAAAATTACGAAAAAAAACCCAGTGCTTTCAGACCTCAAATAATGCAAAGAAAACAAGTTCATAATCATTTAGAAACAACAATACTAATGTTTTAACTCAGGAAGAGTTCAGAAATCAATATTTTCCTCTTGATTACATTTCAGAGGTTTTCAATGGGGTCCAGGTCTGGAGAGTGGGCTGTCCATGGCAGGGTTTTGATGTGGTGGTCTCTTAATTTGTGCCAGAGCTGTATATACATTTTTTATGTAGCCCTTAACTGAGTTTCTCTCTTTTTAAGCCATTCATTCTTTGAGTCACTTCTACAGCAACTACTTTTGGGGTCCCACTGGAATATGTATGCATTATGAATCAAAATGTTTAAATGGAGAATTTCTATTATACTGATTTACGGACAAGTCTAGTGAGTGTAAGAGACGAGCACACAGAGCTGCACTTGGAGCTAGACATGACCGCAATTTGCAGACGTGACCATAAAGTTTGGTGCTTGTCTTAACTTAGCCTCTTTCAGAAGATAAGGACTGAAGATAAATAGAGATTTCATACCACTGAAAAACACAATTGTTTGGTAGCCCGGAAGTTTTATGACAGCTGAGGTTATGTGTGCATGATGTTTCTGTGGTACGTTTCTCACTCCATTGGGAGCCATTCAATAAATTGAGGCAGACAGTCTCTTTTTGTTTCTTTTGACCTCTGCTCTGGCAATGTCTGTGTGGCGCCCCTGAGGGTTCAGTCGCCACAGAGGTACTGCACCTCCTCCTGAGGTGTGGTACCCCACTATCCAGGTAAGGTGGAGACATCTGACCACACTCCAACACCTGCACCCCACACCACAAAGTAGTGTAGCAAAGCACCTTCAGCGGCTCCCTGCTTGGAGTGTAGCAGAGCACCCCTTGGTGGCTCCCTGCTTGGAACACAAAACGTGCTGGGAGGTGGGTGGAGCTGAGTTTTTGCACTAAAGAGCGGGAAGAGTTTAGGAGTCGGTCAGTCAGTCTGACAGAAAGAGGGAGTTGGAGAGATAACCCAGGAGAAGGATGGAAGGATGGAAGTGCTGCAGCAGACCTCAGTGACCTGGGTCTGCTGGCACAGGAAAGAGACATTTTAGAAAGCCTGATTCTCCATAAGAAGGAAAGGATTAGTACGGAACGTGAGGAGAATAAGAGAACAAGGACCAGGGTTAGAGGAGAACCCTTCCTAAGTTCTAAGCACAAGGCCGGGGCCCGGTCCCCGAGGTTGTATGGATACTAATGGTCCTGCAGCAGACACCGGAGGAATAGAAGTAGTGACCACTTTATTCCCACACAAGACTTGGGGGCACAACAGCAATGATAGTGAGCCGGGACTAGGTAGAAGGAGTCCCCAAAGTAGGCTACAGCTGTCTGCCGTACAAGAAGAGTTCATAAGAACATCTGACAAGAGGAACTCCAGTGTAACTCAGTACTGTGAGTACTTCACTCAAAGGCGCTAAGAGGGAGACGTTCAGAAAAGGCACATATGTTGGCGGAGTGTTGGAAAGGAGTACTTCATCTTGCCTGGAAGTTGGCTGAGCTCCTGACCCGGAGGACACGGCACGGATGCGGGCACCTGTACCTGCAACAGACTTGAGTAAAGCTTTGGAACTACATGCCCTGGTGTCCTCCACTTATTCCTGCGCCAGCCTGTCCGACACTGCTACATCCCTCCTGCACTCGACACTACACCATCTAAGTGTCACTTCACCTACACTGCCCTGGGACTACAGCCCTGCCTGTGGAGGGCTATAACATCATTGCTGCACTACACCATCTGTCCCAGAGGATCTGTCTGCAGCGTCGGCTTAACATCTTCCTTGCCGAACACCACAGGTGGCGTCACGAATCACTTATAAACTCTCACCACCATAAGCACATGGAAACAACCCCTTTTGTAATGGAGCCCCAGGGCCAAGGACCAGGTCACTGCTGCCGTGTCAACCCCCCGTTGCGAAGATCAACCTGCCCGGTACCAAGTACCCCACAGCCCTGGTGAGTGAGGGCGCTCCATCTGTCTATCTGCCTGACCATGTTTTTGTGCTCGAATTAAAATGTGGATGCTTCTGGATCAGAAGTCAAACAGAGTAGAAAGTGACTCCTGTGGCCCAGTAGCATAGCTAAAAGAGATGGGACAGAGGGGTCGGTTGCCCTGGGTGGCATCGTCAGGGGGGCCCACCGTCAGCTAACACTACCCTAAACTATATCAGCATGCCCAGCACTACTACTCTCTGTTATGTAAACCACAGTTTACTTTAAGAATGTGGTATACAAAAGAGCAGGATAATGCACTGGTGAAGGCACCAGAGCATGCATAGGGCATCAGAGTCCCAGTGCGGTGACATCAGTTTATTGGTCTGCAAGTACCTTCTCAGGGTCCTGGATTAGGTGAGTATATGATGTTTAAAACTTGTGATATGACTGTGATTATATTATAAAATATGGGGGACCCTCATACAGTGTGAGGGTTTCTGTTAGGTGCCCTGAAACAGTGTGGGGGCACTCATATATTGTAGGAACTACTTTGGGGGCCCTCAAAGTGTGGAGGCCATTCTACATTTTGGGAGCTAATGTGGGGGCCATTTTACAGTTTTTGGGTAATGTAGGGGCCATTATATAGTTTGGGGGCTAATGTGGGGGTCATTATACAGTCTGGGAGCTAATATGAGGGCCAGTATACAGTTTGGGGACTAATTTGGGAACCATTATATAGTTTGGAGACTACTGTGGGGGGCCCTCATAAAGTGTGGGGGGGCCTCATACGGTGTAGGGGATCCTCATAAAGCGTAATTTGCTGTCATATTGTGGGTGAGCCCCTCATACATTTCAAGGACATTTGTGATGGGTCTTCATAAAGTGCAGGTGCTATTATATATGGGAACTAATGTGAGGGCCATTATACAGTTTGCGGTCTACCGTGGGGACCATTATACAGTGTGGGAGCTAATGCTGGGCTATTATACAGTTTGAGAGCTACTGTGGAGGACATCATAAACTGTGGGGACTACTGCGTAGGCCATTTTACAGTGTGGGGGCCATTATACAATGTGGATTCTACTGTGGGGGCCATTGTACAATGTCGTGGTCATTATACTGTTAGGACTCTATACTATGCATAGGGGAGCAGTGAGGACATCACACTATTTATAGCGGAGCTGTGGACCCATCATTTTGTGTATAGGGATGCTGTGGGGGCATTATACTGTGTATAAGGGGCTGGGGGACCATCATTTTGTATATAGGGGAGCTGTTGGCCCATCATACTGTGTACAGAGCAGGTGTCGGTGCATTATACTCTGTATAGGGGAGCTGTTGGCCCTTTATACTGATTATAGGGGAGCTGTGGGCCAATCATACTGTGTATAGGGGAGCTTTGGGCCCATCATACTGTATATAGGGGAGCTGTGAACCCATCACACTCTTTATAGGGGAGCTGTGGCCCACCATACTGTGTATAGTGGAGCTGTGGGGACATCATACTGTGTATAAAAAAAGCAGTAGGAACATCATACTCTGGATAAAGGAGACGTAAGCACACCATACTGTGTAGAGTGGAGCTGTGGGCCAATCATACTGTGTATAGGGGAGCTTTGGGCCCATCATACTCTGTATAGAGGTGCTGTACATTAGGGAACTCAGGAGACATTATTAAATGTTAAGTGGGCATTTAAGAAGCATTATTGTTATAAGGCATTCAGAGTATTATGGCCGTCAAAGGTGCACATGGGGCATTTTTATTGTCTAGGAGCAAAATGTGGACCTTGTTTTCTAAGGGACTTGAACAGGGCGTTAATATTTTCTAGGGGCCAATTTTACCATCTAGAGAGCACTATGTAAGGGGCACAGTGGTTATGTGATGCAGTAAGAGGAGCGTTGTTATTGTGCCAAACAGCAGATGCAGTAATAGTGACAGGGTAGCAGTGGTTCAGGATTGGGTGACAGCAGAATGAGAAGGTTTTGCAGGTTGGGAATAGATGAGGATGGTGCAGAAAATGTGAGAAGTCAAATGTGTCTCTTCTGTAATCACTGCGGATGATTTGTGGATGGAGGAAGTTGTCATGTCTGCCTCCACCAGACCTATCCATCAATGTCAACGGCTGCTCTCTTTCCCCAGTCCCGTACGCTCGGCGCCTTGGGGTGATCCTCGACTCTTTCAAACCACATATCCAAGCCCTCGCCTCCTCCTGCCGCCTCAAACTCAAAAATATTTCCCGGATCCGCTCATTCCTCCGCCATGAAACCACAAAAACACTAGTGCATGCTCTTATCATCTCCAGCTTCGACTACTGCAACCTCCTACTCTCTGGCCTCCCCTCTAGCACCCTGGCTCCGCTCCAGTCCATCCTACACTCTGCTGCCTGACTAATCCACCTGTCTCCCCACTATTCCCCAGCCTCCCCCCTATGCCAGGCCCTTCACTGGCTTCCTATCCCTCAGAGGCTCCAATTCAAAACCCTAACCATGACATACAAAGCCATCCACAACCTGTCTCCTCCATACATCTGTGACATGGTCTCTAGACGCACGCAACCTTCGATCATCTCAAGATCTCCTTCTCTACTCTCCCCTTATCTCTTCTTCCCACAACCGCATACAAGACTTCTCCCGTGCTTCCCCCATACTCTGGAACTCCCTGCCGCAACACATCAGACTCTCACCATCAACGGAAACCTTCAAGAAGAACCTGAAGACCCATCTGTTCCGACAAGCCTACAGCCTGCATTGATCCTCGGTCTACTGAACCACAGCATGACCTGCTCTACCCTCTCCTACTGTATCCTCACCCATCCCTGTAGACTGTGAGCCCTCGCGGGCAGGGTCCCCTCTCCTTATGTACTTGTGTGTCCCTTGTCTTACACATGTTCACTATACTTGTCTATATTTCCCCTTTTCACATGTAAAGCGCCACGGAATAAATGGCGCTATATAAATGCATAATAATAATAATAATAATAATAATGTCGTTCTGCGCTAGATTGAAAAGACAGGAAAATTGAGTGATTCCAAAATATTGGCTATAAGTCACCATTTATAACTGTACTATAATCTCTTACATGTTCTGCAGGACTGCTATCTACCACTATATGTCATTGATTTTCATCAACGGCCAGGTCATATACTGAGATTCCCCTATACCCACTGTAGTTGTGTGGCGCCCCCAGGAGTATGGTTACCACAATGGCATTGCCTTCCTCCTAGGGAGGGTGATGTCAGGCTTGGAAGCAATGAAGGGTCTCTCTGGCAGTTAACCATAACACACAACACAGTTCCCACTCCAGGCCAGCAGAGGGAGCTCTGAACCAAGACTGGGGGAGGAGCTGCTCTCTGGGGGCCGGGAAGGGGAAATTAGTCAGTTAGTGTGAGGAGGGCAACGTGTGTAGACGTGGAGAGAGAAGCTGGAGGTTGAGCGGAGAATAGAGAGCTCACTCCTAGTGATAGCACATGATCTGGAGCCTGGTCTCCAAGGTTGTATGGATACTGACGTTCCTGCAACAGAATCCAGAGGAATAGGAAGCTGTAAATGCTGTATTCCCACATAAGACTTGGAGGCACAACAGCGACGGGTGAGCCAAAAGAAGAGATAGAAGGCTACAGCTGTCTGCCATACGAGGTAGATCTAAAAGGAAACAAGGAGGAACTTCAGTGTAACACAGTACTGCATGTCCCTCAAGTAAGCGCTAGGAAGGAGACTACACAACCAATCTGCACAGAGAGATTCCTGAGTTGCTTCCAGGCTAACCAGCTCCTGTACCATCTGTAATCTTGACCCTGGAGTGCATTTACCAAGCAAAGTAAAGGCCCCTTTACATTTAGCGATGCACCAGCGATCCCGACCAGCGATATGACCCGGTCAGGATCGCTGGTGCATCGCTAAATGATCGCTAGTGAGCTTCCACACAGTAAGATCTCACAGCAATGCAGCAGCGATACAGCGGACGATACTTACCTTTCAGACGCGGCGATCCTGACGTCCTCCATCCGTGTCCACGCGTCGCTTGTCGGCGCCAGCAGGAGGCCCAGCAGGTAGCGTCCGATGAGAAATGGAGCTGCGCGATCTCGCGCGATCAGCGATAGACAGCGGGGGAGCCGGTCGGAGGTAAGTATCACACATAGCGATATCGCTGCTGCGTCACCAAATCGGTGATGCTTTAGCGATATTGTTAGCGATATCGCTATGTGTAAAACCCCCTTTAAGGTAAAGAAACTGCACTCTGTTGTGTCCTTGCCTCCTTCCTGCAACATCTTCAGCAATGCTACATCTCTGTGCCAGACACTGCACCCTCTTCCTAAACACCTATCCTCACTGCCCTGGGACTACAGCTCTGCCTGTGGAGGGCTACAACATCATTGCTGCACCACACCATCTGTCCCAGAGGATCTGTTTGCAGCGTCGGCTTAACACCCTCCTTGCCAAACACCACAGGTGGCGTCATGAATCATCCACTCACAAACTTTATTCCCATCTCAACTCCCTTTTACATGGGCACCCAGGGCCACGGACCGGGTCACCGCTGCTGTGACACGTACCTCTGAGAGACCGGCCCAGTACCGAGTACCCCACAGCCCTGGGAGGGCGACCCAGTTGTAATCAGGGTGACCGGTTAGAGGCCCACTCAGATGTTTCGCCCCCCTTGAGCTGAACCCCTGGCTAACACCTCTGCTTCTGCCTTATTATAGCGAATCGCACCATTGTAGGTTCCATCCAAATTCCGTTATTTCAGGGATTCGGGTGAAAGTCTTGATATAGCCAAAATGTATGACCCGAACATGATATGGTCCTGGCTTTAGAGTGAAAAATAGTGTAAATTTAACAACACAGTGAATATTGCTAAGATCCATCTTTCCATTCTTCCTTCCAGTGGTGAGATATGCATCTCTCCGCCATTTATGGTGAATCCTGTTGACATGCCGTAAATGTACCAAATGGGACAACTCATTTAAGTCAAAAGGCACTTTCACTTTGAAATATATAATATACCTAATGGTCCTGTCAGTAATGGAGAGGTGACCATGCATACAGTGGGCACAAAAAGTATTCAGGCCCCTTTAAATTTTTCACTCTTTGTTCCATTGCAGCCATTTGGTAAATTCAAAAAAGTTCATTTTTTTTCTCATTAATGTGCACTCTGCACTCCATCTTGACAAAAAAAAACAGAAATGTAGAAGTGTTTGCAAATTTATTAAAAAGAAAAATTGAAATATCACATGGTCATAAGTATTCAGACCCTTTGCTCAGACACTCATATTTAAATCACATGCTGTCCATTTCCTTGTGATCCTCCTTAAGATGGTTCTACTCCGTCATTGGAGTCCCGATGTGTGTAATTAAACTGATAGGACTTGATTTGGAAAGGCACACACCTGTCTATATAAGACCTCACAGCTCACAGTGCATGTCAGAACAAATGAGAATCATGAGGTCAAAGGAACTGGCCAAGGAGCTCAGAGACAGAATTGTGGCAAGGCTCACATCTGGCCAAGGTTACAAAAGAATTTCTACAGTACTCAAGGTTCCTAAGAGCACAGTGGCCTCCGTAATCCTTAAATGGAAGAAGTTTGGGACCACCAGATGTCTTCCTAGACCTGACCGTCTAGCCAAACTGAGCAATTGTGGGAGAAGAGCCTTGGTGAGAGATCACTGTGGCTGAGCTCCACAGATGCAGTAGGGAGATGGGAGAAAGTTCCACAAAGTCAACTATCACTGCAGCCCTCCACCAGTCGGGCCTTTATGATGGAGCGACCCGACGGAAGCCTCTCCTCAGTGCAAGACATATGAAAGTCCGCATAGAGTTTGCTAAAAAACACATGAAGGACTTCCAGACTATGATAAATAAGATTCTCTGATCTGATGAGATGAAGATAGAACATTTGATGATAATTATTAGCAGTATATGTGGAGAAAACCAGGCACTGCTCATCACCTGCCCAATACATTCCCAACAGTGAAACATGGTGGTGGCAGCTTCATGCCATGGGGGTGTTTTTCAGCTGCAGGGACAGGATGACTGGTTGCAATTGAAGGAAACATGAATGTGGCCAAGTACAGAGATATCTTGGATGAAAACCTCTTCCAGAGTGCTCTAGACCTCAGACTTGGTCAAAGGTTAACCTTCCAACAAGACAATGACCCTAAGCACACAGCTATAATAACAAAGGAGTGGCTTCAGAACAACTCTGTGACCATTCTTGACTGGCCCAGTCAGAGTCCTGACCTAAACCCAATTGAGCATCTCTGGAGAGACCTAAATATGTCTGTCCACCAACGTTCACCATCCAACCTGACAGAACTGGAGAGGATGTGCAGGGAAGAATGGCAGAGGATCCCAATTCCAGGTGTGAAAAACTTCTAGCATCATTCCCAAGAAGACTCATGGTCATGGCTGTACTAGCTCAAAAGGATGCTTCTACTCAATACTGAGCAAAGGGTCTGAATACTTATGACCATGTGATATTTCAGTTTTTCCTTTTTAATAAATTTGCAAAAATTTCTACATTTCTGTTTTTTTTTCAGTCAAGATGCGGTGCAGAGTGTATATTAATGAGAACAAAAATGAACTTTTTTGAATTGACCGAATGGCTGAAATGAAACAAAGAGTGAGAAATTTAAAGGAGTCTGAATACTTTCCGTATCCACTGCATGTGATTCACTCCATTGATTTCACTGGGATCGCCAAGAATTTGTTTGCAAACAGGCACCATGAGGGCCTATTCTCCATGTGGAACCCACGTCAATCTTGATAAGTTGTAACTAAAAAGAATGGGAGAAACTTTTTACTTGGCTATGCAGTCATGAAATAAGGAGTGTAAAGGGGAACATTTCTCTTTTTGGACAGTACAAAGCCTGCGTAAGGAGGCTTAGGCTGTGTGCACACGCTGCGGATTATGTGCGGATTCATCCGCGCGGATTTTGTAAAATCCGCAGGTGAAACCGCAGGTCAAAAGACCTGCGGTTTTACCTGCGGATTGCTCTGCGGTTTTGCCCTGCGGTTTTTCATCTCCTCAATGGAGGAGATGGCAAACCGCAGGAGAATCCGCAGAAAGAATTGACATGTCAATTCTTTCTGCAGATTGAAAACCGCAGATAATCCGCGTGGAAAATTCCGCACCGTCTGCATTGCGGTTTTTGATTCCCATAGGGAATCATGGTACTGTACACCGCAGCAAAAACTGCTGCGGGTCCGCAGCGGCCAAAACCGCTGCGGAACCGCAGCAAAATCCGCAGCGTGTGCACACAGCCTTATAGTCCTTGCAATGCTCTTCTGGGAATTTAAATAGGCAAATACCTGGTAACCTCTTCAGAGAGGATGAAGAAAAGCGATGTTGTGTCACCTATTAGTTGTAGCAATCATAAAAGTCATTATTGACCTTTTAATGAGCCTTGCCACATGAGTTTGGATAAAAAGCCAAACCAGAAATTCCATTTGTAAACATGTTTTTCTGGGTGTTTGCCCATCATCATGGCAAAGCAGAAGGTCTGATCTGGCTCGGTGAGAGACTCTGACATGGAGTCTAAAGGGGAACAAACACTCTGAAATTTGTCTGGTCTGGATTCTTATGTGGCAAGGTTCGTTAAAGGGTCAATATTGTCTTTTAGGATTGCTACCCCAATAGGTGGTATTACAGTTCCTGTCTTCTTCCTTTCTGAAGAGGTTATTGGCAAATTCAATTTTGAGAGGAGCATTGTATGGCTTATAAGTTTCCTCAAGCCAGCTTGGCACTCTCTAGCAAAAGAAACAATCCCACTGAGACCCCGCCACAGTCAGAGGTCTCTCACCCAGCTTATTTGGATCTCCTGCTTTACATTGATGAAGGGTAAACACTCTGAAACTTGCGTCTGCTAATGGAAAGTCTGATTTTGCTTCTTATTCAAAGTCATGTGGCAAGGCTTGTTAAAGAATTGATATTGACTTTTAGGATTGCTACATCCAATAGGTGGCACAAGAGTTCAAGTCCTCTCCTTTTCTGGGGAGGAAATTTGCATTGTTATGAAATATGTAGTATTTCCTCATTATCTTGCATATTTTTCTATTGATTGTATAAAACAAACATTCTCTTCTCTTATGAAAACTGCCAAAAAGCTGATATTGACAAGTCTGTTGAAAAGAAAGGCAGTAAAGATTTATTACAAATAAGATTAAAGAAACATCTTCACGTTATATGTTTTCTGTTTCTAGTGCATGACTTGACATGTGCAATGCTATGGTTGTATTCATTGTCCATTTTTTATGGTATAGGAATTTCATTCCTTTCTTCGGGAACCGGGGCAAGAGGAGGAACTTTGTGAGTGCTCCGGGTGACAGTGAATCTACTCATGTGCAGCGCTTCCTCATAACATGGAGGAGTTTCTGGTCCAGTATAAGGAAATTGAGGTGGAGGAACATGAGAGTGAGATACAGCAAATATCCTCCGAGCAGCTGGACCAAACACAGACTGAAGAGCTGTGAAAAGAAGAATAGAGTATCAAGTCAGGGGTTATAGGGAATCTGCAAATCTCATGATACAAGCTGCATACATTAACAACATTGAATATCTTATTCCTGATGAGGCTAGTGTACTTATTTTGAAATTTCATGTGACTGTATAATCGGTTTTTAATGTTTCCCCAACTGATATTAAAATTAGCGACTAGTGATGAATTCTCAGAATTCTCAGGAAGGAAACCTTTTAAAATTGATTACACATCCATTCTGAAATTGATTTTTTTCTAAGTTAGTACATTAGTACATCTGCCCAATCAGGTCTAAGGGATCTTTATACACTGGGTACAGAAAGTATTCAGACCTCTTTAAAATTTTTCACTCTTTGTTTCATTGCAGCCATTTGGTAAATTATAAAAAGTTTTTTTCTCATTAATGTACACTCTGAACCCCATCTTGACTGAAAAAATCCAAAAATGTAAAAATGTTTGCAAATTTATTAAAGAAAAACTGAAATATCATATGGTCATAAGTATTCAGACCCTTTGTTCTGTATTGAGTAGAAGCACCCTTTTGAGCTACTACAGCCATGAGTCTTCTTGAGAATGATGCGACACGTTTTTTACACCTGGATTTGGGGATCCTCTGCCATTCTTCCTTGCAGCTCCTCTCCAGTTCCGTCAGGTTGGATGGTGAACGTTGGTGGACAGCCATCTTCAGGTCTCTCCAGAGATGCTCAATTGGGTTTAGGTCAGGGCTCTGGCTGGGCCAGTCAAGAATGGTCACAGTTGTTCTGAAGCCACTCCTTTGTCATTTAAGATGTGTGCTTAGGGTCACTGTCTTTTTGGAAGGTGAATCTTTGGCCAAGTCTGAGGTCCAGAGCGCTCTAGAAGAGGTTTTCATCCAGGTTATCTCTGTACTTGGCCGCATTCATGCTTCCTTCAATTGCAACCAGTCGTCCTGTCCTTGCAGCTGAAGAACACCCCCATAGCATGATACTGCCACCACCATGTTTGACTGTTGGGATTTTATTGGGCAGGTGATGAATAGTGCCTGGTTTTCACCACACATACCACTTAGAATTATCACCAAAAAGTTCTATCTTCGTCTTATCAGACCAGAGAATATTATTTCTCATAGTCTGGGAGTCCTTCATGTATTTTTTAGCTGTGAGGAAACTGCAGGCACGTAGGATGCAGTAACGGACTGTACACAGACCAAGGGTGAAAGGGGTTTATTATACAGTAAAAACTCAACGCAGGGAGTAAATGGAGGGATAATATTCCCTAATACAGCAAAAGGCTAATGGGGATAACTTAAGGAACAGGGACAAGTAAAGCCACAATACAATAAAATATAACTTATCACTCAGGTGCCAGTCACGGTTGAACTTCTGTCTGTGACTGGTGCTGCCTAGATTGCGTAGTATCTTTTGAAGTTGGCGCTGTCCTCCCATGGTCCTGACGATGGTGGCGAATCCTCGGGATCCTGATGTGGGTCTTCGGTCCAGCAGATGAGGTGATGAAGAGGGATACATTTTTATCCTCAGCGGTGATTGTCCCAACACTACGGAGATTTGCAGCACTGCCCAAACACAGTTTACAATGGGCAGCCCGGTTCGCTGTACCGAATCGACACACGCCTAAGTCCCGTTCACAGACCTTGTCTCTCACGGTCAGTACTGTCAGCAGGGGAGGCTGTGGCAGCGTTGTCGGCTGTGTCAGCAGTCTCAGTGCGGGCAGTGATGTCTGAGCGGTACTCGGTTGACGGTCTCCTGTCAAAGCGCTCTGCCATCGCAGGCTGTGCTCTGCCCAGACGCCTCCGAGCTGATTTCACCCCACAGCCATCCCTTGCACCCGAAATTCCCACCCAATCTGTCTGGCCACTCGCACGCTGCAGCTCTGTCCACTTAGCCATGCCCCGTTTTCTCAAACACGGAGTACGGTCTGGAGTCTCAAGCTTTATACCCCGCAATATAGGTGACAGCCCCGACAGTTCCGGACCCTTCACGGAAGAGACATGCCTAGTTAGTTCCTTCCCCTTACATAGCAAACTCTATGCGCGCTTTCATATGTCTTGCACTGAGGAGAGGCTTCCGTCAGGCCACTCTGCCATAAAGGCTCGACTGGTGGAGGGCTGCAGTGATAGTTGACCTTGTGGAACTTTCTCCCATCTCCCCACTGCATCTGTGGAGCTCAGCCACAGTGATTTTGGGTTTCTTCTTTATCTCTCTCACCAAGGCTCTTCTCCCATGATTGCTCAGTTTGGCTGGACAGCCAGGTCCAGGAAGACTTCTGGTGGTCCCAAACTTCTTCCATTTAAGGATTATGGAGGCCACTGTGCTCTTAGGAACCTTGAGTACTGCAGACATTCAATTGTAACCTTGGCCATATGTGTGCTTTGCCACAATTCTGTCTCTGAGCTCCTTGGCCAGTTCCTTTGACCTCATGATTCTCATTTGTTCTGACATGCACTGTGAGCTATACAAAGGAATTTTGTAGATATTGTCCGCTCTGCTGAACAAATAGATATCTGGACATATTGATGAAAAAGAATGGAGGTTTAATTCAACACGTTTTGAAGTCTAAAAATTACTTCTTCCTCAGGAAATACTACATACAACATTGTATGTGGTATTTCCTGAGGAAGAAGTCATTTTTAGACTTCAAAACGCGTTGAATTAAACCACCATTCCTTTTCATCAATACATCCGGATATCTACAGTATTTGTTCAGTAGGACGGACAATATCCACAAAATTCCTTTGTATGGTTCCTGATATGGTCAATCTCTGACCTGTGGATCTGCGGCACCTGACATTTATGTGCCTTATCACAGGGGCATCAGGTGAGCAGTTTTCTGACTAACAGATTCTGAAACTGTCAGATAAAACCCTATGTGTGCTTCTTCTCTCCTGTAGTTTCTTTGTATGCACTGTGAGCTGTGAAGTCTTATATAGATAGGTGTGCGCCTTTGCAAATCAAGTCCTATCAGTTTAATTAAACCCAGCTGGACTCTAATGAAAGAGAAGAACCATCTCAAGAGGGATCACAAGGAAATGGACAGCATGTGACTTAAATATGAGTGTCTGAGCAAAGGGTCTGAATACTTATCACCAAGAGACATTTCAATTTTTCTTTTTTAATAAATTTGCAAACATTTCTACATTTCTGTTTTTTTCAGTCAAGATGGAGTGCAGAGTGTACATTAATGAGAAAAAAACTACTTTTTTGAATTTACCAAATGTCTGCAATTAAACAAAGAGTGGAAAATTTAAAAGGGGTCTGAATACTTTCCATACTCACTGTAATAATTTATAAAGTTTGTATTATAATATCTGTTGACAGATCCTCTGCTAGAAAGGACACTTCATTTATCAGGTTACAATCAATGGAAGTAGCTTCTCTGCTTCTGTATTTTAATAGAAATTCCTGTAAAAAAAAACGGAGTTTAGGTTTCAATTTAATGTTATGAAAAAATGAAGCCAGGCTTTCTTAAGAAGTGTTAGCGCATGAATAATAACTGAATTACTGATCCATTACTTATGTAACCTTACTGATTTTATCTTTACTAAATTCAATTCCATACCAGTAAGCTTCTTCGAAATGAGGATCGAGACTCTTTAAGGCTACGTTACCATAGAAGCTAATTATTGCAGACCACCGGTAGCAATTACCGCTGTGGATAGCATAGCGAGAAAGGTGAAATGTGCATAGCGAAGTGTAAAATTCACACTTATATCAGCAGCATAAATTGACATTCTGTATATCTCTAACTCAATTTACGTTGTGAATATATTTTGCAGCATGTCCATTAGATTTCTTAAAGTTTAATGCACTTAAATAACTGAATACTGTAGGTTGCAATCCTGCCTGTATATTATATTTATACTGCCTATATGACCATGTTTGAGTAAAATTTAGAACAAAAGTAGAAAGCATTGTATTCTTCTATGTTCTCATTGTACCCACTGAAATGTAAAGTGCTGTGAAATATGTTTCTGCTATAGAAAAAAAAATTATTATTATGTAGAAAATCCCGGTTCGTATGGAATTGCAAACCGGCTCGGTGCTTTGCATATCCCAGCGGGACCGTTTATCAAGTTGGTTTTATGTTTTGGTTTACATAAGAGCAAACCTGTGACTGATTTCCTCCCAAAATTTCAAGAATATGCTTGCGCAATGAAACTAAAAAAATTATTATTATTATTATTGACATATTTCGCTAAGGCCTCTTTCACACATCAGGTTTTCGCCGTCAGGCGTGATCCGGCGCTTTTGACAGAAACCGGATCCGGCGAAATGCAATGCCGGATCCGGTTTCCCCCCCATTGACTTGCATTTGCGCCGGATGGCCATGCGTTTCATCCGGTTTTCGCCGGATCCGGCAATGTGTCGCGATCCGGCGTCTGGAAAAAACGGCTACTGTAACGTTTTTTGTCTCCGGCAAAAAAGCCGGACACGCCGGATCCGGCGCGTCCGGCTTTTTCACACAATGAAAGCCTATGAGCGCGCAATGCGCCTGATCCGGCGAAAGCCGGATCCGGTGGCCGGATCCGGTTTTTTTGGTCTGAGCATGCTCAGTAGCTCTGCCCACAAGACATATATAAAAGCAAGACAGTGGGACCCACAGCCACACCCAACATGCCACCCAAGAAAGCAACCAAGCACAGCAGGAGAAGGCAGGAGACCACTGCAGCACCATCAGCACCACCACCACCCCAAATGGAGCAGCAAATGGAACATGCTGAGAAGGGGAGGCCAGCAGCAGATGAGAGACGGTAATTATCAAATCCCCCATTCCTCCAAACTAGGGCTATTGAATATCAAGATATTCATTAGCCCTTTGTTTCTCTTTATTCAACAGCCGCCCAATAGATGCAGCAGCAGCAATGGCAGCAGCAGAAACACCACCCACAGGCATGGAGTGTGGCCACCAGGAAGACAGCACATCATCTTCTGGGAGCCCTCCCTCGCATCGTCAGCGTTTGACGGTAAGTTTTTATTTCCAAAATCCATCATCTCTGTAATATATGTCTATTCATTGCCTTTTATTTCAAAACAGGATTCACAAGATGAAGAGGAGCTCCCAGAAGAAGAAGGAAGGGGTGGACAGACACTTGGAGTGGGCTCACAATTGGTAAGTTTTTTGCATCAAACACAACATCACACTACACACAACACATAGAAAACAATGTTCTGCAGACCACACACAGCAAACAAATGCCTACATCCAGACATAACATTTTTTGTTTTCTTCTCTAGTCTTCCCAATCTGGTGCTCGGCCAAGAGGTCCTCGCAGTGCCTCCCAGGGTCGTCGGCGACAGCAACGCGGCGGTCACCAGCGTGTAAGTATAAATATTTTTGCTTTTTTTTTTGCACTTTTTATTTCATTTCTTTAGTGGAGGCTAATTATGTTATTTTTGTCTTTTTCTTTAACAGCCTTCACAGCGTGCTCCTGACTCTGACGGTGAGGATGGAGGACTCGATGTGGACCACCTCATCGATCTCGTCAGAGAAAGGGAGCCGCTCTGGAATATGGCTGACCGCCGCCACGCTGACCTTATCGTTACCCGACGACTCTGGGAGGAAATCTGTTCACTACTTGTGGGCCGCTGGGAGGACCTCGATGTTCGGGCCCAGATTAAAGAGCGTAAGTATATACAGTACCGGTTGCTTGATGTAAACCAGTGTTTCCCGAACTCCAGTCCTCGTGGTCCCCACGGATCATGTGTTCAGGATTTCTATTTACTATGGAAATCCTGAAAACATGACCCCTGGGGACCATGAGGACTGGAGTTTGTGAAACACTGATGTTGTATACTAACCACTCCTTTCTCGTTTCAGGGAACAGAATTGTGAATCGGTGGCGGTCTGTGAGGGATCGTTTCAAGAAGGAGTTCAATAAAGAGATGTGGGCCCCGAGTGGATCTGGAGGACGCAGGAGCAAGTACAAGTACGCACAAGCCCTGTCGTTCCTCCGGGAAACAATGGTCACTAGAAGGTAAATATTACACACCACATGTGAAAAAAAATGTTAGATGTAACTTTTTTTTTTCAGCCAGGGCCATACCATGTCAGTATTTTAATTTTTTTTTTTTCTCTTTATTCCACAGCACGGTGAGCAGCACTCGGGAGCCTGCACGATTGGACCCTTCTGAGGCGATCCCTGAGGAGACCGGCACCGAGGGACACTTCGACCGCCCCGGTACATCTGCACCTTCCCAGCCTTCCCACACATTCGACCCATCTGTCCCATCCACCAGCACAGGAGCATCGTGGCCGCCTACATTACATGAAGCTGCTGGTGAGGAGATCGCTTTCCCTTTACCCCACCCTTCTGCCCCTGCCACCTCTAGTACACCTGCGGGTACTGGGCAGCAGCGGCAGAGGGGTCAGGAAAAGAGTTATGCGCCAGAGTTCTTGCATCTGAATGCATCTTTCCAGAACTGTCTAAAAGTCTTGTCAGAGCAAATCTCCGCAGGCTTTCAGCAGATCAACTCCAGCATTCTGGAGGTGAAGACACTTCTGCAAACCATGCATTCAGAAGCAAGATCTTCGCCAAACCACACCTTTTTCAGGTCTGTTGTGGAGCGCATGGCAACACTATCTCCTACCCAGCAGATGCATGTAATGCATTCGTGCCATGGTGCTCTACAGCAGGTTACATCCCAACCTCCACCTCCCACCACTGTAGTTCCTCCACCTGCACCCCCTCCAGCCACTTTCCATCCCCCCCTCCTATTACATCTGCACCCCCTCCAGCCACTTTCCATCCTCCCCCTCCTATTACATCTGCACCCCCTCCAGCCACTTTCCATCCTCCCCCTCCTATTACATCTGCACCCCCTCCAGCCACTTTCCATCCTCCCCCTCCTATTACATACCAGCAACCTCACCAGTACCAGCAACCTTCCCAGTACCAGCAACCTCCCCAGTACCAGACATCTCCCCACTTCCAGCAACCTGCCCCATACCAAACTCCTTCCCCGTACCAAACTCCTTCCCCGTACCAAACTCCTTCCCCATACAACTTTCCATCAACATCATCAGCTCCTACAGTCCCTGCCCAACCCTCCACTCCACCGCCCACCACCTCTTCTGCCTCCCACATGTCCACCCATTCTGTAGCTTTTTCCACACCATCACCTCTAACTGTACCTTCCCCACCACGATCCCAGTCCTCTCTCCACACTCCCATTGTCGAAGTGTCCAGCAGCCCCTCCGGCAGTATTTCCACCCCACACTACACTGAGTTATAATGTTTTTTTGTAATAAAAATGCCCATTTGGTTGGTTTCAAACCTTTATTAAAAAAGTTTTTTTAACTTTAAAAACAGTTTACACAAAAAACAATATTTTAAATAAAAGTTAAATTATTGTTTCACTGGTTGTCTGTCATTTCTTTCTGCGGCGAAATATGTTTAAAAAAAAGGTTAAATACAGGGTATTTAAAAGGTAAAAAGGTATTCAAAACCAGGTATATAACTGTGGGTAAATTTTAGCTTTTTGCCACAGTTGTGTTCCTGGTTGTGTTTGAAGCAAAGTATTTCACCTGAAAAGTTGTGTTTATTGTTGGTGATTTCCTAACAATGAACACAACTTTTGTTAAAAGGTGAAATACTTTGCATAAAACACAACCAAGGAACACACCTGTGGCCTAAAGCTAAAAATAGTAAGACCATGACAAGATAGCCAACTTTGGTTGGCAAAGGTATATACTGTTGGTCCAGAAGGTACACAAGTTTGGTTAGGGCTAGTGTTGAGCATTCCGATACCGCAAGTATCGGGTATCGGCCGATATTAGCGGTATCGGAATTCCGATACTTAGTTCCGATACTTTTGTCATATCGGATTCCGGAATCGGAATTGGAATAGGAAGTTCCCATCATGCTATGAGCCTGCTTGCTTTGATTAAGCCAATGGGAATCCTCCGAAGTGTGGGCACATCCTGTTAGGCATGTAGGCATGTTAACTATTGGCATGGCTGTGATTGGCTGCCGAAATGATGTCATGATGCACTATAAAAGCCACCGCAGCCGCCATTTCTGGTCACTCTGCTGTGAATTCAGTTAGGGACAGGCTGCTGTAGAAGACTGTGAGGGACAGTTAGAAATAGCGATTCCACCAAACATCTAGTGCTTTACCCAGGCTACATAAACCACCACTGTAGCCTTCTTTGCCCTAGCAGCAGTGTTCACAGCTGTCTGCAAGGGCTGTGTGAGTGCAGCTCACGCTGTGGAGTGGGTCCTGCAGCCACGTCAGGCTGTAGGCCACCCAGTGTGATCACTGCTGCCTCATACATCTTTTATTTTTTGAGCTGCATTTTTTACATAATTTCAATCTAGTGTGCTTCCATCCGTATCCACATACGTTGGTTGCAAACACTAGTAGTAGACAGCGGAGCCTTTCTGCAGCCTTTCAGTGCTAGTGTCCACTTTGCTGCACTGTTCACGGCTGTCTGAGAGGTCTCTGACTGTGTGTGAGTGCAGCTCACGCTGAGTAGTGTGTCCTGCAGCTACGTCTGGCTGTAGGACGCTCAGCGTGCGTCAGTGCCTCACACATATTTTTATTTGAGTGCAGCTCATTTTTTCTTCTATTAGTGTGCATCCATCCGTCTCCATCTACGGTGGTTGCAAACACTATAAAGGAGTACACAGCGGAGCCTTTCTGCAGCCTGTCAGTGCCAGTGCCCACTTAGCTGCACTGTTGACGGCTGTCTGAGAGGCCTCTGACTGTGTGTGAGTGCAGCTCACGCTGAGTAGAGTGTCCTGCAGCTACGTCTGGTTGTAGGACGCTCAACGTGCGTCACTGCCTCACACATATTTGTCTTTGAGTGCAGCTCATTTTTTCTTCTCCTATTAGTGTGCATCCATCCGTATCCATCAACATTGGTTGGTTGCAAACACTATATAGGAGTAGATAGAGGAGCCTTTTTTTCTGGCTTGTGCCCTGCCGGCGCAGCCAGATTAGTATTACCCAATTTTTTTGGAGCCTCATCTTTTGCATTGTAGGTTACCTGCCTGCATTGTAATAGCTCCAAAAAGTTGGTGATACTATCAGTTTCAATTCTTTGTTCACATACTTTGAGTTTGTTTCCAACAAAGAAACCACAAAAAAAGTTCACCAAACACTACATTTTGAACTTGTGTAGGCCACATCAGCTCCTATTAAAGTCTAGTCCACACACACACACACTTCATAAAATTAGTGTTTCTTGTACCTGTAACCAGCTGTTCAGGAATAAGCACACTAAGGCCCCCCTTTGTACTTTTTTGCCTATCTTAAGCAGTCTTGCAAGATGAAGAAGGCTGGGAGTAAGGCGCGTGGGAGTGGGCGTGGGCGTGGAGTTTCAGCAGGGAGAGGACGTGGGGATTCTGCAGGGAGAGGACGTGGGGATTCTACAGGTAGAGGACGTGGGGATTCTGGGCCTGCTGCGGGCACCAGTGGATCAGCATCCCCCAGTTTTAGCAGGCAACAGTCCTTTATGCGCAGCTTTGTAGGACCTCAACGTACCCCACTGCTGCGGGAGGAACAAATTGAAGCCGTTGTCGGATGGATGGCAGCTAACGCATCGACTTCAATTACTTCCGCATCCTCTCAGGGTCAGAGCACCGAAGAGCAACCATCTGTCTCTTCACCAACTGCCAAAGTGCCCAGGCAGTCAGAGAGACATGGACAGGAGCCATCACAGTCTCTACTTCTGTTCTCGGAATCTGTTGGCTTGGAAAGAGGGGGCCAGCCAAGCAGCATTCCTGAATGTGAAGAAGAGGGAGTATGCAGTGATGCGCAACTTCTTTGTCCCTCTGAATCTGAAGAGGCGAGTGGGCCAGTGCCTATGGTCAGCACACCTCAGTACGCATCAGATGATGACGAGACTCAGTTGCCACTTTCTGGTGCGTACGGTGCTGGCGAGACAACCCCGGAGAAGCAGCTGTTTGAAGAGGGGAGGGAAGATGATGAGGTCCTTGACCCATCATGGCGTGAGCAACAGGAAGGTGGTGGGAGCAGCTCGGAGGAAGAGATTCCCCTACCGGCCAAAACAGGAGGCAGAGGGAGGGGGAAGACTTGGTTGCCTGTACCCTCCACTTCGGCACCCGTTAGGAGCATTCCTCCTTCCAAAGGCAAACCGGGCGCTCACAAGAGTTGCAGTGCGTGGTCCTTTTTTGACACAGTTGCAGATGACATTTGCTTTGTCAAATGCAAGCTGTGTCATCAGAGAGTCAAAAGAGGGAGAAATGTCAGCAACCTCAATACCACAAATATGTGGAAACATGTGCGCACCAAGCACGAGTTGGAGTTGCAGAGACACCCTGAAGACGTAGGCCAACGTACAGCACCACCTACCACCTCTTCAGTTCGTGTTGGGCCCTCTTCCTCCAGCTCACACACTGCTGGTTCGGCTTCCTCACAGGATCGCCAAGGAAGAACCTCTGCCACTGTTGTCCGGAGACCCTGTCAGATTACACCCATAGCAGCACGTTCCCATCCATCACAGCCATCGGTAGCACAGGCATGGGATAAAAGGCGCCCTTACTCGGCAAACCATCCCCGAGCACAGTCTCTGAATCCAAACTTCTGGCAGTTGAAATGCTGTCATTCAGGCTGGTGGACACTGACACCTTCCGGGACTTAATGGCATTGGCAGTCCCCCAATACAACGTGCCCAGCCGCTTTTATTTCAGCAGGCGAGCCGTCCCTGCCCTGCAGAAACATGTTGAGGGCAAAATAAAACATGCGCTACTAAACGCCGTTAGTAGCAAGGTCCCCCTGACCACCGATGCGTGGACCAGTAACCATGGACAGGGACGATACCTTTCCCTCACTGCCCACTGGGTCAATGTTGTGGAGCCGGGTACGGATCTGGAGAGTGGCGCTGTACGTGTTCTTCCAACGCCACGGATTGCAGGACTCCAGTCTGTACACATAGACTCCTCCTCCTACTCAAGTTCCTCAGAAACAGCAGAGCAGGAGCCTGTTACGACCGATATGAGCACAGCCGTGGCCAAACGTCAACAGGCTGTACTCAAATTAATTTCTTTGGGGAATCGAAGCCACACAGCGCAGGAGCTCTGGAATGCTATCAAGCTGGAGAGCGATGTGTGGTTTGGGCCAGCGAATCTCCAGCCGGGCTTGGTAGTGTGTGACAATGGCCGAAATCTGGTGGCAGCTCTTGGCCTAGGCAACCTCACACACATCCCATGTCTGGCACATGTTCTTAACTTGGTCGTGCAGAGCTTTCTGAGGGACTATCCGGATCTTGCTGCACTGTTGCACAAGGTCCGCATAGAGTGCGCTCACTTGCGACGTTCCAGCACGGCAAGATCGCGCCTCGCTGCTCTGCAGCGACGATTTGGCCTTCCGGAACATCGCATCATATGTGACCTACCCACCCGGTGGAATTCAACGTTACATATGTTGGAGCGGTTGTGTGAGCAGCAGGCAGCAGTCATGGAGTACCAGCTGCATCAGGCGCAAACAAGTCGCACTGTGCGCCGTTCACACTTCAGCACCATTGAGTGGGCCTCTATGAAGGACATCTGCCTCGTTTTGCGTGCCTTCGATGAATCCACGCGGATGGCGAGTGCAGATGATGCACTAGTCAGCATGACTGTCCCCCTTATCTGCCTGCTTCAACAAACACTGCAAGCACTAAGGGATGAGGTTTCAGAAGAGGTGGAGGATGAGGAGTCCCAAATGCCATCTGCTTCTGGACAGTCTGCGCTACGTGTTTCCTCACAAAGGCCTAGGCAGGGGACACTTTGTGAGGAGGATGAGGAGGAGTCGATGGAGGAGGAAGACATCTCTCCAGAGGAGGGAGGTACACAAACCTCTACTCAGTATGTACAGCGAGGGTGGGGTGATGCAGTGCAGGCCGAGGTCACGCCTCAAACAGGGGACAGCGGTTCTTTGGCAGTTGGGAGTCTGCAGCACATGGTTGATTTCATGCTGCAGTGCCTGAGAAACGACCGCCGCATCGCCCACATTCTCGTCTCGGCTGATTATTGGGTGTACACCCTCCTAGATCCTCGCTACCGGGACAGCGTACAAAGGCTCATACCAACGTTGAACCGGGAGCGTAAAATGCGGGAGTACGAAGAGTCACTGGTGCAGTCCATAATGTTTTCCATTCCACCCGACAGCATTGTTGCTAGTGCTTTACAAAGCAGCTCTGTGCGTCGAGGCAGTGGAGGAAACTCTGCACAAAGAGGGAGCAGAGGCAGCGCCGCAGCACAAGGCAAGACCACTATGGCCCAAATGTGGCAAAGTCTTGTGTGTCCACCACAATTGTCTACACCATCAGCGACGCCTCGAGTCAGCAGGAGGCAACGCTTCCGTCAGATGGTGTCAGACTACATGTCTTGCCCTGTCGCTGTACTCCCAGATGGCTCTTCCCCCTTCAAGTTTTGGGTCTCTAAGCTGGATACATGGCCAGAGCTTAGCCAGTATGCATTGGAGGTGCTGGCTTGCCCTGCTGCCAGTGTATTATCGGAAAGTGTCTTTAGTGCCGCAGGTGGTGTACTAACAGACCGTCGCACGCGACTATCTTCCGATAATGTTGACCGGCTGACTTTTCTGAAAATGAACAAGGCCTGGATCTCCAAAGACTTTGCCATTCCTCTTACAGACTAAATTAGTGGTTGGCAACTGTATCCAGGTCTGCTGGTGTGTTCATTTTTCTACCACCTGAACTATAATCCCTTTGCTTCAACACAGCCAGTTGTCGCTCAGATGTGTCGTCTGCACAGAGAAACACACTAGCTCCTGTGTTAGTGGGGTTCAGTAATGCCAGCTGATCCCCTGCTGTGTGGACGGCAAAGTCACCAGCTCCATCAACATTCAAACCACTACTGATTTTTAACCGTGCCCAACTTAGGTCTCTGGCTCCACTGTCTCTACTATTTCCCCTGACCTCCAACCCCGCCATCTACATCTCTGAAGTGGCGTCAGCACAATCTACACTTGTCCCTGTGTTCCTGTGGCTCAGTCCCATCAGTTTATCCCCTGATGTGTGTCCGGCAAGGTCTCCTGCTCTGTCCACATTCCCATAACCAGTAGTGGGAATGAGGACAGAGCTGGCGAACTTGCCGGACAAACATCAGGGGATCAACTGACGGGACTGAGCACCAGTAACACAGGAACAAGTGTAGATTGTGCTGACGCCACTTCAGAGATGTAGCTGGCGGGGTTGGAGGCCAGGGTAAATAGTAGAGACAGTGGAGCCAGAGGCCTAAGTGGAGCATGGTTAGAATCAGTAGTAGTCCACAACCTCCATAAAAACCGCTGCCCATTGGCCTCTGCATGCGGCATGCGTAATCCTGGGCTCCAACAGCTTCAGTTGGTGTTCAGAAGTGTCGTCTCCACAGAGCCAAACACCTTCGTTAGAGTGTTAGTGGGGTTCAGCACTGCCAGCTGTTCCCCTGCTGTGGAGATGGCAAGTCTCCTGCTGCCTTCACCTGCCAAAATCCAGTAGGCCACAGCCTGCTCCTCGCCTAATCCTGGGCTCCAACAGCATCAGTTGGTGTTCAGAAGTGTCGTCTCCACAGAGCCAAACACCTTCGTTAGAGTGTTAGTGGGGTTCAGCACTGCCAGCTGTTCCCCTGCTGTGGAGATGGCAAGTCTCCTGCTGCCTTCACCTGCCAAAATCCAGTAGGCCACAGCCTGCTCCTCGCCTAATCCTGGGCTCCAACAGCGTCAGTTGGTGTTCAGAAGTGTCGTCTCCACAGAGCCAAACACATTCGTTAGAGTGTTAGTGGGGTTCAGCACTGCCAGCTGTTCCCCTGCTGTGGAGATGGCAAGTCTCCTGCTGCCTTCACCTGCCAAAATCCAGTAGGCCCCAGCCTGCTCCTCGCCTAATCCTGGGCTCCAACAGCGTCAGTTGGTGTTCAGAAGTGTCGTCTCCACAGAGCCAAACACCTTCGTTAGAGTGTTAGTGGGGTTCAGCACTGCCAGCTGTTCCCCTGCTGTGGAGATGGCAAGTCTCCTGCTGCCTTCACCTGCCAAAATCCAGTAGGCCACAGCCTGCTCCTCGCCTAATCCTGGGCTCCAACAGCGTCAGTTGGTGTTCAGAAGTGTCGTCTCCACAGAGCCAAACACCTTCGTTAGAGTGTTAGTGGGGTTCAGCACTGCCAGCTGTTCCCCTGCTGTGGAGATGGCAAGTCTCCTGCTGCCTTCACCTGCCAAAATCCAGTAGGCCACAGCCTGCTCCTCGCCTATTCCTGGGCTCCAACAGCGTCAGTTGGTGTTCAGAAGTGTCGTCTCCACAGAGCCAAACACCTTCGTTAGAGTGTTAGTGGGGTTCAGCACTGCCAGCTGTTCCCCTGCTGTGGAGATGGCAAGTCTCCTGCTGCCTTCACCTGCCAAAATCCAGTAGGCCACAGCCTGCTCCTCGCCTATTCCTGGGCTCCAACAGCGTCAGTTGGTGTTCAGAAGTGTCGTCTCCACAGAGCCAAACACCTTCGTTAGAGTGTTAGTGGGGTTCAGCACTGCCAGCTGTTCCCCTGCTGTGGAGATGGCAAGTCTCCTGCTGCCTTCACCTGCCAAAATCCAGTAGGCCCCAGCCTGCTCCTCGCCTAATCCTGGGCTCCAACAGCGTCAGTTGGTGTTCAGAAGTGTCGTCTCCACAGAGCCAAACACCTTCGTTAGAGTGTTAGTGGGGTTCAGCACTGCCAGCTGTTCCCCTGCTGTGGAGATGGCAAGTCTCCTGCTGCCTTCACCTGCCAAAATCCAGTAGGCCACAGCCTGCTCCTCGCCTATTCCTGGGCTCCAACAGCGTCAGTTGGTGTTCAGAAGTGTCGTCTCCACAGAGCCAAACACCTTCGTTAGAGTGTTAGTGGGGTTCAGCACTGCCAGCTGTTCCCCTGCTGTGGAGATGGCAAGTCTCCTGCTGCCTTCACCTGCCAAAATCCAGTAGGCCCCAGCCTGCTCCTCGCCTAATCCTGGGCTCCAACAGCGTCAGTTGGTGTTCAGAAGTGTCGTCTCCACAGAGCCAAACACATTCGTTCAAGTGTTAGTGGGGTTCATCATTGCCAGCTGATCCCCTGCTGTGGAGATGGCAGTCTCTCCTGCTGTCTCCGCATTACAAAGACAGTAGGCCTCTGCCTACACCCTCCTATTTCCTGGGCTTCAACACAGCCAGTTGTAGTTCGGAAGTGCCGTCCACACGGAAAGAGATACTTGCTCCCGTGTCTCAGTGGGGTTCAGTAACGTCAGCTGATCCCCTGCTGTGTGGATGGCAGTCTCTCCTGCTGTAAACTCATTCAAAATACAGTAGGCCTCTGCCTACACCCTCCTATTTCCTGGGCTTCAACACAGCCAGTTGTAGTTCGGAAGTGCCGTCCACACGGAAAGAGATACTTGCTCCCGTGTCTCAGTGGGGTTCAGTAACGTCAGCTGATCCCCTGCTGTGTGGATGGCAGTCTCTCCTGCTGTAAACTCATTCAAAATACAGTAGGCCTCTGCCTACACCCTCCTATTTCCTGGGCTTCAACACAGCCAGTTGTAGTTCGGAAGTGCCGTCCACACGGAAAGAGATACTTGCTCCCGTGTCTCAGTGGGGTTCAGTAACGTCAGCTGATCCCCTGCTGTGTGGATGGCAGTCTCTCCTGCTGTCACCTCATTCAAAATACAGTAGGCCTCTGCCTACACCCTCCTATTTCCTGGGCTTCAACACAGCCAGTTGTAGTTCGGAAGTGCCGTCCACACGGAAAGAGATACTTGCTCCCGTGTCTCAGTGGGGTTCAGTAATGTCAGCTGATCCCCTGCTGTGTGGATGGCAGTCTCTCCTGATGTCACCTCATTCAAAATACAGTAGGCCTCTGCCTACACCCTCCTATTTCCTGGGCTTCAACACAGCCAGTTGTAGTTCGGAAGTGCCGTCCACACGGAAAGAGATACTTGCTCCCGTGTCTCAGTGGGGTTCAGTAATGTCAGCTGATCCCCTGCTGTGTGGATGGCAGTCTCTCCTGCTGTCACCTCATTCAAAATACAGTAGGCCTCTGCCTACACCCTCCTATTTCCTGGGCTTCAACACAGCCAGTTGTAGTTCGGAAGTGCCGTCCACACGGAAAGAGATACTTGCTCCCGTGTCTCAGTGGGGTTCAGTAACGTCAGCTGATCCCCTGCTGTGTGGATGGCAGTCTCTCCTGCTGTCACCTCATTCAAAATACAGTAGGCCTCTGCCTACACCCTCCTATTTCCTGGGCTTCAACACAGCCAGTTGTAGTTCGGAAGTGCCGTCCACACGGAAAGAGATACTTGCTCCCGTGTCTCAGTGGGGTTCAGTAACGTCAGCTGATCCCCTGCTGTGTGGATGGCAGTCTCTCCTGCTGTAAACTCATTCAAAATACAGTAGGCCTCTGCCTACACCCTCCTATTTCCTGGGCTTCAACACAGCCAGTTGTAGTTCGGAAGTGCCGTCCACACGGAAAGAGATACTTGCTCCCGTGTCTCAGTGGGGTTCAGTAACGTCAGCTGATCCCCTGCTGTGTGGATGGCAGTCTCTCCTGCTGTCACCTCATTCAAAATACAGTAGGCCTCTGCCTACACCCTCCTATTTCCTGGGCTTCAACACAGCCAGTTGTAGTTCGGAAGTGCCGTCCACACGGAAAGAGATACTTGCTCCCGTGTCTCAGTGGGGTTCAGTAACGTCAGCTGATCCCCTACTGTGTGGATGGCAGTCTCTCCTGCTGTAAACTCATTCAAAATACAGTAGGCCTCTGCCTACACCCTCCTATTTCCTGGGCTTCAACACAGCCAGTTGTAGTTCGGAAGTGCCGTCCACACGGAAAGAGATACTTGCTCCCGTGTCTCAGTGGGGTTCAGTAACGTCAGCTGATCCCCTGCTGTGTGGATGGCAGTCTCTCCTGCTGTAAACTCATTCAAAATACAGTAGGCCTCTGCCTACACCCTCCTATTTCCTGGGCTTCAACACAGCCAGTTGTAGTTCGGAAGTGCCGTCCACACGGAAAGAGATACTTGCTCCCGTGTCTCAGTGGGGTTCAGTAACGTCAGCTGATCCCCTGCTGTGTGGATGGCAGTCTCTCCTGCTGTCACCTCATTCAAAATACAGTAGGCCTCTGCCTACACCCTCCTATTTCCTGGGCTTCAACACAGCCAGTTGTAGTTCGGAAGTGCCGTCCACACGGAAAGAGATACTTGCTCCCGTGTCTCAGTGGGGTTCAGTAACGTCAGCTGATCCCCTGCTGTGTGGATGGCAGTCTCTCCTGCTGTAAACTCATTCAAAATACAGTAGGCCTCTGCCTACACCCTCCTATTTCCTGGGCTTCAACACAGCCAGTTGTAGTTCGGAAGTGCCGTCCACACGGAAAGAGATACTTGCTCCCGTGTCTCAGTGGGGTTCAGTAACGTCAGCTGATCCCCTGCTGTGTGGATGGCAGTCTCTCCTGCTGTAAACTCATTCAAAATACAGTAGGCCTCTGCCTACACCCTCCTATTTCCTGGGCTTCAACACAGCCAGTTGTAGTTCGGAAGTGCCGTCCACACGGAAAGAGATACTTGCTCCCGTGTCTCAGTGGGGTTCAGTAACGTCAGCTGATCCCCTGCTGTGTGGATGGCAGTCTCTCCTGCTGTCACCTCATTCAAAATACAGTAGGCCTCTGCCTACACCCTCCTATTTCCTGGGCTTCAACACAGCCAGTTGTAGTTCGGAAGTGCCGTCCACACGGAAAGAGATACTTGCTCCCGTGTCTCAGTGGGGTTCAGTAATGTCAGCTGATCCCCTGCTGTGTGGATGGCAGTCTCTCCTGCTGTCACCTCATTCAAAATACAGTAGGCCTCTGCCTACACCCTCCTATTTCCTGGGCTTCAACACAGCCAGTTGTAGTTCGGAAGTGCCGTCCACACGGAAAGAGATACTTGCTCCCGTGTCTCAGTGGGGTTCAGTAATGTCAGCTGATCCCCTGCTGTGTGGATGGCAGTCTCTCCTGCTGTCATCTCATTCAAAATACAGTAGGCCTCTGCCTACACCCTCCTATTTCCTGGGCTTCAACACAGCCAGTTGTAGTTCGGAAGTGCCGTCCACACGGAAAGAGATACTTGCTCCCGTGTCTCAGTGGGGTTCAGTAATGTCAGCTGATCCCCTGCTGTGTGGATGGCAGTCTCTCCTGCTGTCACCTCATTCAAAATACAGTAGGCCTCTGCCTACACCCTCCTATTTCCTGGGCTTCAACACAGCCAGTTGTAGTTCGGAAGTGCCGTCCACACGGAAAGAGATACTTGCTCCCGTGTCTCAGTGGGGTTCAGTAATGTCAGCTGATCCCCTGCTGTGTGGATGGCAGTCTCTCCTGCTGTCACCTCATTCAAAATACAGTAGGCCTCTGCCTACACCCTCCTATTCCCTGGGCTTCAACACAGCCAGTTGTAGTTCGGAAGTGCCGTCCACACGGAAAGAGATACTTGCTCCCGTGTCTCAGTGGGGTTCAGTAACGTCAGCTGATCCCCTGCTGTGTGGATGTCAGTCTCTCCTGCTGTAAACTCATTCAAAATACAGTAGGCCTCTGCCTACACCCTCCTATTTCCTGGGCTTCAACACAGCCAGTTGTAGTTCGGAAGTGCCGTCCACACGGAAAGAGATACTTGCTCCCGTGTCTCAGTGGGGTTCAGTAACGTCAGCTGATCCCCTGCTGTGTGGATGGCAGTCTCTCCTGCTGTCACCTCATTCAAAATACAGTAGGCCTCTGCCTACACCCTCCTATTTCCTGGGCTTCAACACAGCCAGTTGTAGTTCGGAAGTGCCGTCCACACGGAAAGAGATACTTGCTCCCGTGTCTCAGTGGGGTTCAGTAATGTCAGCTGATCCCCTGCTGTGTGGATGGCAGTCTCTCCTGCTGTCACCTCATTCAAAATACAGTAGGCCTCTGCCTACACCCTCCTATTTCCTGGGCTTCAACACAGCCAGTTGTAGTTCGGAAGTGCCGTCCACACGGAAAGAGATACTTGCTCCCGTGTCTCAGTGGGGTTCAGTAATGTCAGCTGATCCCCTGCTGTGTGGATGGCAAAGTCTCCTGCTGCCTACACAGTCGTACCACTACTGATTTTTAACCGTGCTCCAATTAGGCCTGTGGCTCCACTGTCTCTCGTATTTCCCCTGTCCTCCGACCCTGCCAGTTACAGCTCCGAAGTGGCGTCTGCACAATCCACACTTGTTCCTGTGTTACAGGTGTTCAGTCCGGTCAGTTAATCCCCTGATGTGTGTCCGGCAATGTCGCCTGCTCTGTCCACATTCCCATTATGGGAATGTGGACAGAGCAGGCGACATTGCCGGACACACATCAGGGGATTAACTGACCGGACTGAACACCTGTAACACAGGAACAAGTGTGGATTGTGCAGACGCCACTTCGGAGCTGTAACTGGCGGGGTTGGAGGACAGGGGAAATACGAAAATCAGTGAAGCCACAGGCCTAAGTGGAGCTTGGTTCAAATTAGTAGTCTACAACCGATCTTAAAATTTCTTCAATGCAGCCTCAGCCTGCTCCGTGCTTGTCCCTGGGCTTCAACACAGCCAGTTGTTGCTCGGAAGTGCCGTCTTCACAGAGTAAAACACTAGCTCCTGTGTTTGTGGGGTTCAGTAACGTCAGCTGTTCCCCTGCTGTTTTGATGGCAATCTGTCCTGCTGCCTCCCAATTGACAGCACATCAGGCCTCAGCCTGCTAAGTGCTTGTCCTGGGCTCCAACATCGCCAGTTGCTGCTCATAACTGACTTTGGCACGGGTACTCCCTCCTGCCCAGCTTGGTTCCAGCCCTGCCTGCTGTTTCCGGGAAGTGTCAATGTCAGTTTGCCACCCCAAGTTGCCATGTCGTGTTGCGGTTGGGTTAGCCGAGGCTAGGGTGCCAGCAGTTTAGGTGCTTCCTATGTGGACTGCGGGTTCTGGTAAGAAAGGTTTGTTCCATAGTGCCAGTAGGACAAGCACCCCCTGTAGGACTGTGTGATTCGGTAACTGCGGCCAGCTTGCGGCATGCCAACTTTGCTTTTCAGGGGTAACTTCTGATACCCCTCCGGGTTCCAGCACCATCAGCTGGTTCTCATCAGAGCCTTTGGCCTAGGTGCCTCCATCTCGGTATCCGAGTTCTGGCAACGTCTGCTGGTCCTTGGTAGTGCTTTGTAGCACAGGTACCTCCTGCTTAGTAACCGGGTTCCAGCACCGTCAGCTGGTCCTCGGTTGTGCCATTGGCTCTTATTCCTTCTGCTGCCCCTCCGGGTGCCAGCACTGTCAGCTGGTCCTCGCTATTTCCATTTGCTCTTGCAGCTTATGCTACCCCTCCGGGTTCCAGCACCGTCAGCTGGTTCTCGTCAGAGCCTTTGGCCTAGGTGCCTCCATCTCGGTATCCGAGTTCCGGCAACGTCTGCTGGTCCTTGGTAGTGCTTTGTAGCACAGGTACCTCCTGCTTAGTAACCGGGTTCCAGCACCGTCAGCTGGTCCTCGGTTGTGCCATTGGCTCTTATTCCTTCTGCTGCCCCTCCGGGTGCCAGCACTGTCAGCTGGTCCTCGCTATTTCCATTTGCTCTTGCAGCTTATGCTACCCCTCCGGGTTCCAGCACCGTCAGCTGGTTCTCGTCAGAGCCTTTGGCCTAGGTGCCTCCATCTCGGTATCCGAGTTCCGGCAACGTCTGCTGGTCCTTGGTAGTGCTTTGTAGCACAGGTACCTCCTGCTTAGTAACCGGGTTCCAGCACCGTCAGCTGGTCCTCGGTAGTGCCATTGGTTCTTGTTCCTTCTGCTGCCCCTCCGGGTGCCAGTACCGTCAGCTGGTTCAAGAGGACAAAGAACAGGAAGACAACCACCAAGATGCAGAACAACAAGAGAGAGAAGACAAAGCATAAAAAAACAAAGCAGAAGAACATTAAGCATAAGACTAATACTCTGAGCAAATGATATTATCTTATTTATAAGCAGAAGAAGACTAAGCAGTGTTTTTTGAGGTGAGTCCGTTCCTCCTCGTGGTGCCCCTGGAAAAGGCCTGCTGCTGCAGGCCAAACTGAACGCGGACAAATCCTGTTGTAAATCTTTTGTGACAGGCAGAACGGAAGGTGTAAACTTCTAACTTTTCTAGATAACAACTACAGGAATGCCTGACACAAACAAGAATATGATGAAGAAGAATAGGAAGAAGATGAAGAAGCTGAATATGTAGAATAATAATTGTTGAATAAGAAGAATATGAAGAATGTAAGAAAAGGAAGAAGAAGAAGAAGAAGAAGAAGAAGAAGAAGAAGAAGAAGAATGTAAAAAAAGGAAGTAGAAGAAGAAGAAGAAGAAGAATGTAAAAAAAGGAATAAGAAGAATGTAAAAAAAGAAGTAGAAGAAGAAGAATGTAAAAAAAGGAAGTAGAAGAAGAAGAAGAAGAATGTAAAAAAAGGAAGTAGAAGAAGAAGAAGAAGAATGTAAAAAAAGGAAGTAGAAGAAGAAGAAGAAGAAAGAAGAAAGAAGAAGAAGACATACATGTCTGGCAAAATATAAATGAGGCTAACATAGTCAATATCTTTGTAACTCCTAACATCTTTAAAAAAAAAGTTTAATTCCTGCTATTCCATTTGATTGGGCTAAACCTCTATGGCTTTAATGTCTCCTCCACCTCCCACAATACATTCTACATTATTCTTAGTTGTTTTTCTTCATGTAGAATTAACCTACAAGGAAAGAAAGGTTTTTTTTTAATTCCGATATTTTGGCCCCATTGACTTGCATTGGTTCCCGGTATCGGAATCGGCGATACCGATACTTTTTTTTAAGATCGGCCGATCCATTCCGATCCGATATTTTCAAGTATCGGCTGGTATCGCTCAACTCTAGTTAGGGCACAAATCTTTCACACTCTGTCATCCTGCCAGTGTACTCTGCCTTGAGGTGACATAAAGTATAGTGCAAAATTGTCCCTCATTACTGAAACCGTCACAGAACTTCTAGTGGTAATATTTCCAATGACAACATCCATCTTCGCCAGTAACTTGCTCTTCTCTCCAACCTGCACTTTCTCCTCTGCAACCTGTCAAAGAAGGGCTGTAGGAACATGCTATATATAGTTTTCCAGTAGCCAATCCCGTTCGGAAGGCCACAAGGGTCAATTTTAAAAACCAGATCCGGCGTAATCCGTCGAAAAACGGATAGAAAAACGGATGAACCGGATGAGACGGATCCGGTTTTGTCTGTCAAGAACAAGACGGATCCGGCAGAAAACCGGATCTGGCACATCAGGTTTTACAAAACATTTGCCGGATCCGGCATTCCGGCACGACGCCGGATCGCGCCTGACGCCGAAAACCTGATGTGTGAAAGTAGCCTAACTGTTCTGAACCACTGATAAGGACATTCAGGCAGTGTTGGACTGGGATGCCAAGGGCCCACCAGTAGCAAGACACCGCTTTTCAGCTATGTACAAATGTGACATTATCCTCAATCACAAATTTA
This sequence comes from Dendrobates tinctorius, assembly GCF_039654945.1. NCBI lineage: Eukaryota > Metazoa > Chordata > Amphibia > Anura > Dendrobatidae > Dendrobates > Dendrobates tinctorius. The sequence continues at coordinate 5,422,008 of NW_027361816.1, read as the reverse complement.
TGTAACAATGAGCTGGGTAGATTGTAAATGAATAAGATGCCGCCTCTGTACATAGTGATTCAAGTGTATTGTGCCAAGTGCTGTTCAAATAAGAGAGTGGTGGCCCACTCCTCCACAGGGGATTCTCCTGTTCTCCTGTGGGCCAGTCCAAGCCACTGCATGCAGGCATGGAGTACATCAGTATTTGTAAGCCAAAACCCAGAGTGGTTCAAACATGCAGAATTGGTGCTCTTGTTTCTATTATTCCTTGTCCTCTGATTGTTCCTCACCGGGTTTTGGCTTACAAATTCTGAACAAAAATACTTAACAAATACAGATAGTGTGGCCGTAGGCTTAGAGCATAACTGGACTGCTTTTCTCACATGAGAGAATATATGTATATGTGCATGAGTCCTTACTCAGGTGGGACATTGTTATTCTTTATCATAGGACTTATTTCTCATTATTACCATTCTTTAAAGGGGTTGTCCAGTACTTTAAATTAACCCCCCAATATATCCTCCCAGGGCCCCTAATGAATTTTACAAATACCTCATGTGGCCATTCATTGAGAAAGTGCGCAATGGATGCTGGGTGTGACACGGGGGTAACCTCGCCCACAACCCAGCAGCCACCGCGGGGACCCAGCACTGAGTCACGCCTCACTTAACGTGACGCCAGTGCTGGGTCACGTGCTGCCTGTGAGCAGCCACGGATACCGCCGCTCACAGGCAGGATAGGCAACATAAGGTAGTTACAAAATTCATTAGAGGCCATGGGGGGGATACATTGGGGGGTTAATTTAAAGTAGTGGACAACCCCTTTAACCATTGTTCCATTCTGATCCTCCCCCCTCTTTTCCTTTTCCATCTCACACAATTGTGTATCTTATACAATATATTTTTATTTTATCTACACATTGTGTAGTATTCTGTAATATTCATCTATGCAAATTTAGGCTATATCATTTTTAAACCAGTTTTCAACACCTTCTGAACACCGCACATGTATGGCACATGTCAGATGCAAGTGTATGGATTGAGATTAGGAGCTGAACTGTTGGGAGGGCTCATGGGTTGCCATGACAGTCTGCTGAATGCTGGTTTCATAGGAGACTGTGATTTTAGTTATGTAAATGCAATATGGAAAACGTGATCAGATGATCACAGGTATAACTCTAGTGAATGGAAAAATGTGAAAAATAATGTAAACATTTAAAAAAAGGAAAAAACTTCAATCAACCCCCTTTTTTCTCCCATACAGAAATTTAATTTTTTCCCAATTTTCCAGTACATTGTATGGTAAAATAAAAGTTGTCATTTAAGACTACAAGTCATCTTGCAAATATTAAGCCCTATGTCAACGGAAAAATAAAAAATTACAACTTCGAAAAAGGAAAGGAAAAAATGGACAAAAAAAAAATCACAAAATATAGGGGTTAATGTATCTTCAGCAAAGTTTGTTTTTAACTTGAAATAAGCATAATAAGGATCAAGCTCCTGCCCCCCGCCAGCATACTAGGTAATTTACTGCCTCATACTATTATTTGGGGTGCGGTGGCTCTTTACTTCTTATTTATAGGCATATAGAGGGAATGTGCAATAATTGGGATTATGCAATTGCTACAAGCAGTTGCATTGGCTGTTGGTGACTATTGGTCACCTCTCCTAGTACTGCACTTTACGTGGCTTATTATATACTGCGTTATGTGACGTTAATGGCTTTTGGTGAATTTATGCCCAATTGCTTTAGCAATATAATATTAACCCTATATACTATCTTTTGTTTATATCCCATTTGCTATATATTATCAAATCAAATCAAATTTATTATCGCCAAGTACATATTACATATATACAAGGAATTCTTTGTGGCAAAGAGGCAACATAATATATAACAACAGATACAACAAGTAACATCTAACAAGACAGATACAGTATATAGTCTACACATGACGATTTAATTGTTGAACAGAGAGTGGATAGAAGCTGTTCATATGGCGGTTGAAGCGACGTCCTGAAGGGAGTAGTTGGAATGAGGAGTGTCCCGGGTGAGAGGGATCGGATGAAATTTTCAATGCGTGGGATCGAATACTCTTATCAAAAAGATCCTGGATTTTGGGCAGGGGGGAACCTATAATTCTCTCTGCTGTTCTGAAAGTCCTTTGTAAGCGGAGTTTGTCATGCGCAGTGGCTCCCCCATACCAGACTATCAGAGAGGAACAAATTACAGATCTGATGACAGCATTAAAGAATAAGATCAGCAGATTCTTAGACAAACCATATCTTTTCAGCTGACGCAGGAAGAACATCCTCTGTTGTGCTTTTCTTATAACAGCATCCACATTTTTCCCCCATTTAAGATCATGAGAGATGATAACACCAAGGAATTTGGTCTCTGTGACCCTAAGAACCACTTCGTCATGGATGTAGATTGGAAGTATCTCATGTTGATCTTTCCTAAAATCCACAACCATCTCAGCAGTTTTTTTAGTGTTGAGTACAAGATTATTGGCTTTACACCAGTCACATATTCTTTCCACCTCACTCCGATACAAGTCTTCAGCATTTCCCCTGATGAGACCAATCAGTGTCATATCATCGGCAAATTTCAAGATTTTTACTGAGTCTGCTGAAGAGATGCAATCATTCGTATAGAGAGAAAACAGTAACGGGGACAAAACACACCCCTGAGGTGCCCCGATGTTTGTGACCAAGGTGTCCGAAGTGAATGGTCCAACTTTTACACTCTGTATCCTGGCTGTCAGGAAGTTATAAATCCACAAGCATAAGTTAAGAGGGACTCCAAGAGCTACCATTTTCTTATGAAGTAAATTCGGATCAATGGTATTGAACGCTGAGCTAAAGTCCATGAAAAGAATCCGGACATATGAGTGCAGTTCATCTGTATGATCCAAAATGTACTTCAGTGCCAGATTGACAGTGTCGTTTGCCGAACGATTCTCCTTATAGGCAAACTGAAGCGGGTCCCATAGCTTCTGCGTGAATTTTATCAGGTGGGACATCATAATTCTTTCGAAGACTTTCATAGCTACAGATGTGAGTGCTACTGGTCTATAGTCGTTCAACTCAGAGGATCCCACTTTCTTGGGGACAGGGATAATTGTGGAATTTTTCCAACACTGAGGTACAACGCACTCTTTCAGTGACATATTGTATATATTTGTCAGTATAGGGGCAAGCTGGGTAGCACATACTTTCAGACACATTGGAGATACACCATCAGGGCCAGGTGCCTTTTTAACCTTAAGTCCCTTCAGGATGCGTATCACCTCTGCCTCGGAGATCACTACTTGAGTGTTGCACAATGAATGATCTTTATATGAACAGACTGAGGAGCTTAGAGATGAATAGCCACTGTGTGTAGAGCTTGCCTCAAATCTGCAGTAGAATTCATTTAACTCTGCTGCCAGACTTCTGCTGGGGTTCACTATAGTGGGGTGGCTTTTATAATTGGTGACCTCTCTTAATCCTCTCCATGCAGATCTATTATCTTTTGATGAGAACCTTTCCTCCAGAATCTTTGCATACTCGTGTTTGGCTAACTTGATCTCTTTAGATAGCGAGTTCCTAAGTTTCTTGAATTCAGTAATATCGCCTGCTTTATAAGCCTCCTCTTTTCTCTTACGGATCAACCTGACTTTATTTGTAAACCACGGCTTGTTGTTTCCCCGAAAGTGGACAGATTTGGATGGAATAAACGTGTCTTCACAAAAACGGATATATGAGGACACTGCATCAACCCATTCATCCAGACCCGAGCATGTTTCCTGGAATACCTCCCAGTCCGTGCATTCAAAGCATGCTTGTAGTTGCAATTTTGCCTCCTCAGGCCATGTCTTCTTTGTATAAACTGTAGGTTTGGATGTTTTCAACCTTTGCCTGTAGGCTGGAATTAAATGAATTAGACAATGATCTGAAAAGCCCACTGCTGCTCTCCTCACTGCCCTGTAGGCCCCTTTTATGACTGTATAGCAGTGATCAAGCGTATTGTTCTCTCTCGTGAAGCAGTTTATATGTTGAGTAAATTTGGGGAGATCCAGGTTGAGTTTTCCTTGGTTAAAGTCCCCCATTACGATCACAAATGCTTCTGGAGATCCTTTCTCCCATTCTGATATTTTGCATGCTAATTCACCAATAGCAGCTTTAACAGATGCTTGGGGGGGAATATATACTGCAACCAGAACCATAGATGAAAACTCTCTTGGAGAGTAAAATGGTCTACAATTGAGTGCAAGGTACTCTAGATCTGGAGAGCAGCCTTTTCCCAGTATGTTAACATCACAGCACCAGCTAGTGTTGATGTAGAGACATACCCCACCCCCCCTTTGTTTACCTGAAGCTACACAATCACGGTCAGCTCTGTAGATAACAAAACCAGGTAGATCCAGACTACAATCAGGGATGGTCTCATTCAACCAGGTCTCAATAAAACAAAGAGCAGCTGAATTGGCCATATCAGATCTCATGTTACAAAGTAAGTTCAGATCCTCCATTTTGTTAGATAAGGAACGGACATTAGCCAAGTGGAGTGAAGGAAGAGCTGTTCTGAACCCTCTCCTCCGAAGGCGTGCCAGGACTCCTCCTCTCCTACCTCTCTTGCAGTACACCTCCACAGGTTTCACAGAAGTAATGGATTTTATGTACTCAATTGTTGAATTAGCAATCATGCTCCAAGAAGGGGAGTCCATGAGAAATTGCGGATGATTCCAGAATAATAAATCGTCCCTTGAAATCATAAGAGTAGGTTTACAGAGTGCAGTGGCCATGACTACACTCAGCTTGTAGCTATAAAGACTGAACAGTCACAGCTTAGCAAAGTTAAATGTACAACTTTCCATAAAGGGTGCTTCCAGCACTGCTGGGGGGGAGGGCATGGGTGCAACAAGACAGGGACATCAGGGGACATGCCAACAGTCAGTCCAAACCTGCCCAGCTCACCCCTTCAGCTCCACCTGGACCACAAGATCTCCAGAACATCTCCAGCACCGCACACTCCACCAGCTTTCCTATCCCGGGATCATCTGCATTCTGGAAATGGGTACAAGTTGTAGGAAAGTTGGCAGGCAGCTAGCAGCTTCACTCTCCCCCAGCTGAAACCAGGCACGGAGCTCCACGAGGACAGAAAGACACCGGTCCCAGCTGGTCGCAGTCTCCACACTACTCCCAGCTCTGCCGAATCCTGTAGCCCTACAGCTCCACGTGGACCACAAGATCTCCAGAACAACTCCAGCACCGCACACTCCACCAGCTTTCCTATCCCGGGATCATCTGCATTCTGGAATTGGTTACAAGTTGTAGGAAAGTTGGCAGGCAGCCAGCAGCTTCACTCTCTCCCAGCTGAATCCAGGCACAGAGCTTCACGAGGACAGGAAGACACCAGTCCCAGCTGATCGCAGTCTCCACACTACTCCCAGCTCTGCCGAATCCTGTAGCTACGCAATGGTGAGTGCTCCAAAGGGAGAATTAACAATTAAACGGGGTAAAAAACTAAAAAAACTCAGGAGCCTCATTCCAGAGCAGCCATCTCCTCGGCGCTCCTCTGTTGTTTGGTGAGTGTATATTGTATGATTGTAGTTTTCATTTATCCCTGTCCGGCACTTGCCTTGGTGCGCTGGGTACTGACCTACTTGAAGAGGTATTGTCACAGGGTTCATCCCCAAGTACATGGCGTCCGTGTGCACACTTCTCCAAGAAACCGTCGTCCGCCGAGAAAGACTATGACATTGGTAATAGGGAACTCTTGGCAAAAAAGTGGGCCTTTGAGGAGTGGCATTACTTTTTGGAGGGGGGCAGGTCATCTGGTCATGGTAATCACTGATCATAAAAATTTTATGCATTTGGAATCTGCCAAACATTTGACACATAGACAGGCAAGATGGTCATTATTCTTCAGAAGATTCAACTTTGTTTTAACTTAAAACCCGGGGCATAAGAACATTAAGGTGGATGCTTTATCTCATGTTTTTCTGTGGGCGAGGAAGTGGTTAAATTGTGAAATTACATGGGATTCCATCTGATATATCTGGCAAGGTGTTCTTAACAATTTAAGGAGGATAGGGTCCAAATATAAGAGTATGGCTGATTGGAAATGCTTGGTGGCTCTGCACCTGACTGTTAGTGATTTTGTGTGGTTGTCCTCGAAGAACATTAAGTTGAAAGTTCCTTCTTGGAAACTGGGACCCTGGTTCATTGACCCCTATAAAATAGTTGCTGTCATTAATCCAGTAGCATTTTGCCTTGGTTTACCAGCTACTTTCGAGATTCAGAATTTGTTCCACAGATCACCTCAAGAAATATATTGCTTCCACCTTCCCCAGTCATTGCTAATGGGAATCTGGAATTCCAGATAACAAAGATTACTCTGGGTACCAGCATCAAATATACATGTGAACAGGTTGATCCGGTCTTCTTACACTTCACATCCAGATAAACCTGGTTCCGAAGGTCCCTGTTAGGAGAGTGGTTACTGTCATGGGGATACCGCAACAGAAAGGGGCCAGAAGATTTCAGCATCTGGTTTCATAAACTCCTGCTCTGATTAGAACAACTTCACCATCTTATTAAACAGTGCAAGTTTTTCCCTGCTGGCAGTGCAAGGGTTAATCAGTTCAGTTGAAGCTCTTGGAGCTCTCCAACCTGGATTGTCTCAGCTCTTCAGTGTTGGACACTCCTCTCTGCTATATATGCTCGCCACTGACACTTAAGAAATGGCCGGAGTGAGCCTCCTGACTCCCTGGAGGAGGCGTGGGTGGAGGCCATCATGACGGGGGGGTTGGAAGTTTGTAGTGAGGGAAGGGTTAAAGGGGAGGGGGAGCTGGGGGGTATTTAAGATAGGGACTGGGGGGTTCCCGCCCTCTGTTCCTGTTTTTCCCAGCTCCAGAACAGTCCCACAAGCTTACCGGGATGTCTGGAGTGGATCAGGCCCTGGACAGACTTCGGGCGGCAGCGGCAGAGCAGCCTCCTGGATGGTTGGAGGCTCAAGTGGCTGGCCTGCTTCAAGGGGCGCCAGCGCAGGCCGAGGTGAGGGAGCGGAGGTCCAGGCGGGTGCGGCCTCCAGAGCGGTTATCGCCCGACACCGCTCCCCAGGCCTCGCGTCGCCATCGGAGCCCCTCCCGGGACCCTCCAGGCCGCGCGACGCTGCCTTCCCCATCCATGGTGGCGCGGCCTGGGAGGAATCCTCATACGCGGCGAGGCCCTGCGGCGGCGTCCGGACCTTCGCCCCGGGGCAGGAAGGGGGCAGAGCCGGCGCGCGCCCGACATCCGGCAGCACCAGCTCCTTCGGGGGACGCGGCGGTTACGGACGTGCCGCGCGGCCTGTCCCAACTCCTAGCGTTTCGGCCGCCGGCAGAGTGGCGGCCTGCCAGGTGGCAGGGCCGGGTCCTGTCTCGTCCCCCAGCGGGGCGGGGGAACCGGTTGGAGCGGGGGGGCGCTGCTGCGCTGGCTCCGCAGCGGCGCTTGCTTCTGACCCCCTGAGCTTGTTCCACAGCCCTGGGGCTGCAGCGGGACCAGAGAGCTGCCCGGCTGTGTCGGGGCCGGCTGCAAGAAGATTTGAGCGGAGGACACTGTCGGGCTCCCAGTTGCCGTGGGGGGCCCTAGGCGGCCAGGTGCCTCGCGATGGCACATCTGGAATGACTCTCGGCGGGGGGGCCAGGAGCCTTCGGATGTGGGGGTACCGCTGCCTGGTTCACTCCGAGGGTTCAGGCCTCCTACCCCGGCATAGGCTGCGGGGGTGTTCGGGCCGCAACAACGAGGCGGTTAGTTCGCCGCCGGGAGGCGCGAGGTCCAAGAGGCGTCAGGGGATCCAGGATTTCCGGCTGGAGGGCACACAGCCCCCTCGCAGCCCGGTGAGTATGCGTCTATGTCCCCTGTTTGTCACCCGCTATTGTCTTCGTCAGTGGTGGTCGGGGGCCCCTTAGCAGAATCCAGGGGCGGTGGGTTTGAGGCTGGGTTGAGCAGTTCAGGGTCGGCCGGGGGTGTATGTGATATGCTGTCGGATGTGCGTAGCTTGCTTTTACGTTTGGAGCGGGGTTTTGTTGGGTCGTCACCGGTAGCAGCGTGGGTCGGGCCACAGGGTGGCGGGTTGGCGAGTCAGGGCGCGGCTGCTTCGGGCCCTTGTGCTGGTGAGCCGGTGTCAGTGTCGGTGCAAACCGACAGAGAAAAGGAGTGTCGTGTGCATCTGGATGATCGGGTGATCGGGCGCATGGCGAGGTGTATGTGTGCTTCGAAGGTTCGTTGAGGCCCATTTAAAAAAGGAGGTGAAAGAACGGATTTGGAAGGATGAATATGTGGAAATATTTTCGCTATTGCCTCTTGAGAAGTTTAATTTGGATAAAAGTAAGAAAGAGGATAGCAAAAAGGAAGAGGAGGAAAAGCGGAGGTGGCGCTTGATTCCTCAGACATTTGTAAATTGGCAGCAGGCTTTTGCCATTTTGGCGAGTGTTATTGGGGAACAGGCCCCCGATAATTGCTCCGCGTTGTTTTGTTATTTGAATGCTATTGGGGAGGCTTATAGAGTATATGGCGGTCAGGCGTGGCTGAGGTATGATGAGCAATTTCGTCAGAGGAAAGCTGTGAGTCCGGCTATCCGCTGGGATCAAAAAGACATTGGTTTGTGGATGCATGTGATAGCGCAAAATAAGTCGGGGAGTTCCTTTCATGGGGGGGCTGGAAGCACCAGCCAGAATAGCGGCACCTCCGGCTCTACGAGTGGCGGGGGTCAAGGGCAGTCAGGAACGCACAAGGCGGGGGTGTGCTGGCAGTTTAATGACGGCCAGTGTAAGTTCGGGGCCAACTGTAAATTTAAACACCTCTGCTCAAATTGCAATGGTGCCTCACACGGGGCATCAAAGTGTTTCAAGAAAGGGAAGTCCAAATCTGGTGGGGGTAATTCGCAAGGGGGAGACTCCAGTGAATCTGGAAAGGTTGGTCCCCTATCTAAATAGATACCCTGATAGGGTAAGAGCGGGGCTGTTGTATTCAGGTTTTAAGTAGGGTTTTCGCATTCCGGGTCCTCCGTTTGAAATCCCATTTGTTTTGAAAAATTTGCGCTCCGCCTTGGAGCATCCTTCAGTTGTTTCGGAGAAAATCTGGAAAGAAGTTTCGTTGGGTCGCATAGTGGGCCCTTTCGTGTCCCCTCCTTTTCCGAATTTGGTGGTTTACCCGTTGGGGGTGGTTCCGAAGAAGGAGCCCAATAAATTTCAGCTAATTCAGCATTTGTCTTACCCGCGTGGGAGGTCGGTTAACGACGGTATTGATCCGGAGATTTGTTCTGTGGTATACTCTTCATTTGACGAGGCGGCAAGTTGGGTCCGGAAATGTGGTCGCGGTGCCCTTATGGCTAAGACTGATGTTGAATCCGCTTTTGGTTTACTTCCGGTCCACCCAGAAAGCGTGAGGTTGTTGGGCTGTTTTTGGGAAGGCAGGTTTTTTGTAGATAGGTGTTTACCTATGGGTTGTTCATTATCTTGTGCGTATTTCGAGGCTTTTAGTTCTTTTCTTGAGTGGGTCGTGTGTGACGTTTCTGGTTGTGATTCGGTGGTTGATTATTTGGACGATTTCTTGTACATTGGCCCGGCTGATTCTTCACGTTGTTTCAGGATTTTGAAAGCGATTGAGTGGGTGGCAGATCGGTTCGGGGTCCCGTTGGCGCCCGAAAAAACTGAGGGCCCAAGTACGTGTTTGTGTTTTCTGGGGATCGTCATCGATACTGTCGAATGGGAATTTCGGTTGCCTGAGGACAAGCTAGAAGATTTGAGGTCTGAGGTGGTTTGAGCACGTCGGTTGCGAAAAATTTTGTTGCGGGATCTTCAGTCGCTGTTGGGAAAGCTTAACTTCGCTTGTCGGGTGATGCTGATGGGTCGAGTTTTTTCACGTAGGCTGGCTAGCGCTACTTCGGGGATTCGGGCTCCTCGTCATTTTGTGAGATTGTCGGCGGAGCTCAGGGCTGATTTGGTGGTCTGGGAGTCCTTTTTAGAGGAGTACAACGGTCGTTCGTTGGTAATGGCTGATGAGGTTTGTAACGATGCTTTGGATTTGTTTACGGATGCGGCGGGTGGATTCGGTTTTGGTGCCTATTTTGGAGGGCAATGGTGCGCCGCTCAGTGGCCCGCTGCATGGGTTTCGGCGGGGTTGGTGCGTAACATCACGTTGTTGGAGATTTTTCCGATTCTGGTGGCAGTACATTTGTGGGGTCAGGATTTTCGGAATCGGCGCGTTCGTTTTAATTGCGACAACATGGGTGTTGTGAGCGCGATTAATGGTCTTACTGCATCGTCCCCTCCAGTTGTCAGGGTTTTGCAGAAGTTGGTGCTATCATGCTTGTCTTTGAATGCGCATGTGACTGCGACGCATGTGCCTGGAGTGAAGAACGAGATAGCTGACTCTCTCTCTCGTTTGCAGTGGGATCGTTTTCGTTTCTTGGCTCCGGAGGCAGAGTTCGAGGGTCTGATTTGTCCGGAGGAGTTGTGGAGGGTGGCTTACGAGCCGCGGAGTCACTGATTGTATCGTCATTGGCACCAAAAACCTGGGAGGCCTACCGGAATGTGTGGCGTATGTGGGAAGAGGTCCTTACGGCTGGCCCCACCAGTGGGGTTAGGCTTGAGCAAGAGGGTTTGTTGTTGTCGTGGTTGGGGCAGGGCGCAAGCGAAGGTTGGTCTCGTGCGAAGGTGACACGTTTGTTGGCCGGTTTGTCTTTCGGTTTTCGGTTGCGTGGGTGCAGGGATTTGACGAAAACGTTTCTGGTGAGACAGGCGGTGAAAGGTTTTCACCGTTTTCGAGGGGGGGTGATTTAAGACGGCCCGTGTCGTTTAATATGCTAGAGCAATTGGGACTGGTTCTGGGATCGGTATGCGCAGATGGTTATGAGGTTGCGTTGTTTCGTCTGGCTTTTTCCTTTGCATTTTTTGGGGCACTGCAGATTGGGGAACTCGTGTCTCACAATAAAGAGTCGATGGGTGGGTTGCTAGCCACGGATGTGGTTTTGACTTCCCAGAGCGTCGAGTTTTGGCTGCGTAGGTCAAAAACGGACCAGTCTGGAAAAGGCCGTCGAGTTGTGTTGGGTGTTGTGTCTGGTTCGGGAATGTGCCCGGTTCAGTGTTTGCGTAATTTTTGGGACCTTCGTCCCAGTCTGGGCAGATCTTTGTTGTGTCACGCAGACGGTGGTAGTCTGTCTCGGTATCAGTTTGGCGCAGTGTTTAAGATGTCAATTCGGTGTTTGGGGTTGGATGATTCTCGGTTTGCCTCTCATTCTTTTAGGATTGACATGAAAACACATGAAGAAAAGAAAGTATATGCACACAAATAGGGATCACCACAAGGATATGATAATCAAAAAGTATCAATTTTATTAATGGACACAACAAACATACACTTTGTTTAAAAACAATTAAAAAGTCTGAACAACCAGACACTGATAACAAAACAAAGACAATGGGTCATTTTGATAAATAGTTAAATACTATGGGTCCCAAGGTCAACCATTCAGTATAATGCCAGGTATCTGCTAGTTACCATAACCTAGGGTCTATCAAATCAATTGTAATGACAATCATGACCTTGGATCAAAAATACCATATTATCAATAACTACTATGGTTACATAGAGATTCTACATATGCCATGAATAGAAAATTGAATACTTATCATGTTGCCAACACAAATAAACATACATTAACAAGTCCCTTTCCCTAGCATGATATCACCTGGTTTCTGAGGATGAACAAGCTACCGGGTAGGTTACATGGGACCCCCAAACCCACGCGTATCGACACAGTGATGTGTCTTTCTCAAGGTGGACCTGGTGGACATGATAAGTATTCAATTTTCTATTCATGGCATATGTAGAATCTCTATGTAACCATAGTAGTTATTGATAATATGGTATTTTTGATCCAAGGTCATGATTGTCATTACAATTGATTTGATAGACCCTAGGTTATGGTAACTAGCAGATACCTGGCATTATACTGAATGGTTGGCCTTGGGACCCATAGTATTTAACTATTTATCAAAATGACCCATTGTCTTTGTTTTGTTATCAGTGTCTGGTTGTTCAGACATTTTAATTGTTTTTAAACAAAGTGTTTGTTTGTTGTGTCCATTAATAAAATTGATACTTTTTGATTATCATATCCTTGTGGTGATCCCTATTTGTGTGCATATACTTTCTTTTCTTCATGTGTTTTCATGTCAATCCATTTATATGCACTAGGTGATCCCACCTAAATTGACATTGTGGATGGTGCCCGTTTATTCTATATCTTGTCACTCATTCTTTTAGGATTGGCGCGGCGACTGAGGCAGCCGAGCGTGGTTTGGGTCCCTCTTTCATACAGCGCATCGGCGGGTGGAGGTCTAATCGCTATCGCAGTTATGTTCGGCCTTAGGTGTGCAGGAGGTGGGCCTGGTTGGTGGAGTTCATGGGGTCGATTGAATGTTACAGGGGTTGGAGTGTTATCTTTTTGCGATATGTTTTCCTGTGAGTGTCGTTTTGTGTTTCAGGTGCGGAACCGCTGCTGGTCTGGATATTTGGTCACTCCTTTGTTTATTGGGGAGCGGTGCGAGCTGATGTCAGGAACGACGGCAGACAGTTGGGAATTTCCAGAACGGTGGCGGTGGTGCGGTGGATTGGTTTTAGGGGCCTGGTGTGGTGTCGGGTGTTGCCGGAAATTCACGAGTGTGTCCGGTTGGACCGGGCACCGGATGTTCTCGTTATTCATGCTGGGGGTAATGATTTGGCGGTCCGTCCCTTTCGGGAATTGATCAAGAACATTAAGCAAGATTGCTTGTGGTTGTGGGTAACCTATCGGGAGATCACGATTGTGTGGTCTGAGATTGTGCCACGTAGGCGTTGGCGGTCCATGAGATCGTTGGAAAAGGTCAACCGGGCCAGGATCAAGGTCAACAGAGCGGTGTCTGCTTTTATAGTTAAAAATGGGGGAGTTGCCGTGCGACATTTCGATTTGGAAAAGGGTGAGGGTGATTACTGGTTGGCGGACGGGATTCACTTGAATGCAGTGGGTTCTGATATTTGCGCTCTTGCCCTTCAGGAGGGTATAGAGAAGGCTGTCGCTTGGCGGGTTGTGGGGGTCTCGGGTCATTGAGGTGTTCAAAGGCCCCTCGTTGTGGCAGTTTTGGGGGAGGGGGGAGTCCTTGAAGTCGGTGGAAATTGGTTTGGGAGACTCTGTGGGTAGGGTCTCCTTCGTTTAAAGGTATGCTGGTCGTGATCTGGTGAAAGGTGGATGGGGAGTTTTCCGTCGGAAGAGGGCGGATCTCCAAGGAGTTTGTGGACAACATCTATTGGTGTGCTGGTGCTCCCGAGCCTGTGGGGTAACGGCTGGGAGCAAATGGTCGGGGGTTGTTCACAATATTTTGGACTATTTCACCATGATCTTGTGGCTTCAAGGACTTCTCCTTCCAGGGTTAAATTCATTGTACTCATGTTATTTATGATACAGTGTTTATTGTTTGTTTGTTGTTATAATAAAAGGCTGCTGTGGCCATAAAATTCCCAAAGAAATACCGGTCTCTGTGTATTAGTTGGCGCCGAGGTGGGGGTGGTGGTTTTATGGTCACGGTGGGGTTTTTGGGGGTAAGTCAAGATGCTTGTTATCCCCACGAGGTAAATACTTGACAATACCAACGTCAAGAATTGCCAGGGATAGTTCTTACTGCCTGGCTAGGAGTTGGAGGTGAAATTTGTGTTTGGAGTAGGCATTTGTTCCACTCTGTTATTTGGTTAGTGTATTTTGTATGATTGTAGTTTTAATTTATCCCTGTCTGTCTTCCCTTGTTTGTCTGGTTAGTGTAATCCTATACACTTCGGCCTCTCACCTTCCTGAGTGGGAGCGTGAACAATTAAGGGTAAATATAGGAGAATAGCAAGGCACGTGACTCCGGAGTCTCCACCTTCAGGAGTAATCCAGTGGACAGAGATAGACTAGGGAGCCCCTAGTTTGAGGGATTGTGTAGGCGCCCAAAGTCCCTAGTCACTACTTGACAGAAACATCATGACGAGGCCTTTATGAGGGAATGTAAAAGAGTCACAGGAGCTGTTTTTCAACACGACAATGTCAGGTATGCTACTACTGTGAACAGCCTGTATGGTTTAAATATGCTACCATGGCCTGCAGTGTCTCCTGACTTGTCTCCCATTGAGCACATCTGGGAAGTAATTTGTCGGCAATTGCAAAGAGAGCTCCAGCAGTGGATTGTGATGATTTGCCCAAATGCATTTAACATGTCAAACATTCCTCCAACAATCAGTAATAACGTAATTGATAGCAGACAAGGTGCGTAAGAGTGTGTATTTCATCGTGTGATGCTTGTACTTGATGCTGTGTAAATCAAGATTTTTGGAAAATGTTTCAATTTTTTTACCGTTTGCATATTATTAGCATGTCTATCAATTTTGTAGTTTTTATAATTCAATGAGGTTTCTTTCTTGATGTTACAATTTCAACATTTTATGTTTTCAATATGGTGAAAACTAAAATGAAAAAAGAAAAATAGAAATTGTTTGCTCAGTTTGCCTCTTAACAAGAAAATAAAAATACTGTAGAATAAACAAGCCATCAGAAAGTCTGTATGGGCATCAAAATGGTAATAACTGAAAAATAAATCCATTATAGATCTTGAAAGGGAAGAAGGAAAAATTGAATTTAAAGAGGGTCCCACCAGGACTCTGTCAAACAAGAAACTGCATAAACCAGTAGCCTTCCCTATTTCTAAGGCACAGCAATAGTCACAGTATAGCCTCCAGCGCAAGCGTTTTTCTTTCGAAGTCCAAAACTAATTTACAGGCACACACTGCAATTAACACAAAGAAGTCATGTTGCCATAATAAAATCACTGTGTGCATAGTAACTAGTGTTATTCAAATATCTGTACTGTACTGTAATGGCTTGATAAGAGATAATCATGCAATGCATTTGCCTTTTTAGTGACTCACAGGTCAAAGTACTTTGGATGGTACTGTCGTGGTCGAAGGCTATGACTGTGACTTCACAGGGCTGTTCCCCTGCCCGCTCTGGGCAACGCTGTTGTCTCAGGTACCAGCAGCGTAGACAGGTGCAGGTGATTCCAAACATTAGCAGCAATACTCCCGCGGTAACCACAAGCCTAAAGGAACAGAGAAATGACAAAGAATTGAGAGCTATTAGGTTTTTATTTTTTTTTAGTGTATTTAGTATAATATTGCTCATTCTGACTCTCATGATTATCTGAAAAACACTTTATAGATTTTATCACACTGCTAAAAAAGTAGAATTTTCTCAAGGGAATTAAAAGAAAACAATAATGCAGCCTTTTAATGTATTTTATAGCAGATTGAAGTTCTTACCAAATGTACCACTGGCTCATCCATTCTGTCTTGTGGCAGCTATTTGTTCAAGCAAGAGAAAAAAAAAATCCATTAGGACTTAGCATAGGTACTGTATTTTTTCAATAACTCATGCATGTTCAAAGTAGTATGAATTGGTCATATGGTATCCATGGAAGCCTACCTAGCATCTAAAATTGCTAATTTCGACTCCATATTGTGAAGAAATAGAGAATATAGCTGTAATGTCACCAAATACATGCACCTGCACAAAATGGGGCAGATTTACTAAAACAGTCTAACTTTAAGATATTTTAAATGTAGACAGGACAGTCTTAAAATGCCCCAAATTTATCTAAACTATTAATTTTAATTCATAAGTTTGGTGCATCTATAGACTCTGTAGTCTAAGGTTCTGCCACATGTTAATTTACTTTGCAGCAATAATATAATTTGTCACAACCTTTGAGAACATTTTGGCGGATGCTCTTGCAATTTCTATTAGGTCAAACCCCTTTGTTGAGCAAGCAAAAAAAAATGCCTAAAATACATAACAATTGTGTTGCAAGACATATAAAACTGTGTTCACACTGAGTTTTATTTTTACTTTTTTGGAGTGGATTCTGAATAAAATCCTCTTTAGAACCACTTAAAAAACTCTTGTTAAATTCTTCCAATTTATTTCTATGGGAAATTCAGTTTGCTGATCACATGATTAGTTTTTTTTTACCTTGTTTTTACTTTCTTGAAGAGATTTTGGAAAACGCAATGTGGATAAACAAAAGTGCATGTCACTTTGTAGGGATGTAGACTGTCTTACCATGTTACTGACCCTGAAGACAACAGACACACTATGTAAATATCTGTCATGTCGGACACAGTTCGCACCAGGTTGTCCGGCAGACAGCGGTAATACCCCATCCTACCACATTGTTCTCATCGGTGCCGGTTGGTCTTCTGATCCGGCTTAGATTGGGTTAACCAGGTTGTTAGTCTGGGTGAGGGCTTAGCCACGCCCCCTGCCTTTAAATTGTCCTGCGTGACTATGGGCGTCGCCGACTATAGCTCTTGCCATGTGCTAGCGGTACAGGTCTGAAGGGGGCGTCTTAGGAGCATACAATATTTGGTGTAGTATATTCCGTTGTTGCCATTATTTCCTCCCAGCATGGTATTATTTGGTTGCCCTTGCACCTTATTGTTTTCTCTTGTGTGTACGCAGTTGGTGCGTTTCCCTTACCCTTGTCCATACTTATTTGTGGGGTCTGGTGTTTGGTCTCTTCACTGGGTGGAGGGTGGTGGGTTCAGCTTAGGGCTGGACAGGAGACAAGGACAGGGTGGAGGCCCAGGCAGGCACACCTTCAGTGTAAACCCTGGGTTGAGGGAAAGTCAGGGTTTCCTCTAGTCTGAGGGACACCGCAGGGGCCCCGGGGTTCAGCCTAGAGTTACCTAAGCTTCCGGTGACATTATAGTCGGCCCAAGAATTAGTTACCATGGATCCTATAGTCTCCATAACCAAACAGCTGGAGGCTCTGTCCTTACAGGTCACTGAACTGAGGGGGCGGTCCAGCAACAAGGCCTGTCAGTTCCTGCTGTACAAACTGAGGCAGCAGTCAGGGCAGCTGAACCCAAGTTACCTCTCCCTGAACGATTTTCTGGTGATCGCTGTAAGTTCGTTGTATTTCGTGAATCCTGCAAATTGTATTTTTGTATGCGCCACTCTCCTCAGGAAATGAGGCTCAGCATGTGGGCTTGGTAATTTCCTTGCTGAGTGGTGATCCACAAGTGTGGGCTTTTTCACTACCTTCTGATTCACCTGCATTTGAGTCTGTAGACCTTTTTTTTTTCTGCTCTTGGTTTAATCTATGACGATCCTGACAGACTGGCGTTAGCAGAATCTAAAATACGCTCTCTGCTCCAGGGTGAGCGACTGGCGGAGGATTACTGTACTGAATTTCGTCGCTGGACTGTGGACACTCAGTGGAATGACCCTGCACTAAGGAGTCAATTTTTGCATGGGGTTTCTGGAAGGGTTAAACAGGCTCTGTTAATGTATGAGACTCCCGCCTCTCTGGAGGCTGCTATGGTGCTTGTAGTACGCATTTATCGCCGCTTTCGTCAGAGTTCGCAGGAGATATTTTCTGTGGGGGGGGGCAGTTTTTGGTGAGGCTACTTCGGATGAATCCGTTGAGCCTATGCAGATCGCTGGTATATCACATTCACAAAGTAACAAGCATAAATGTCCCTTGCCCAGAAAGCAAGGGGTTTGTTTTTTTTGTGGCAAGAAAGGACATTTTATTAATGCCTGCCGGCTGGTACCTAAGGAGGACGCGCCGGCGGAAATCTGCTAGGCTCAGAGGGTTTGGAGGAGTCTAATCTGAGCCTTTGCATATCCTCCATGCTGGTCTCCCAGTGTATGCTCCCTGCCAAGGTAGTAGACGGGGGCCAAGAGCTGTTGATTACTGTATTTGTTGATAGTGGTTCAGCTGCAAATCTCATTGATGAGAGATTTCCACGGACAGCGGGATTGAAGGTGGAGAAGCTGCCTAATCCTATCCAGGTGGTTACCATCAATGCCTCCCCACTCTCACAAGGGGAGATTAAAGAGTTTGTGGCTGATGTACAACTCCACATTGGGGTCTTACACTCTGAGCGGGTAACATGTAAGGTGCTCAGTAATTTACCTGCTCAGGTAGTTCTGGGGTTTCCATGGTTGTCTATGCACAATCCGGTGATTGATTGGAAAACCCAGGACATAATTCAGTGGAGCAGAGATTGCCAGGAGAGTTGTCTGGCCACTTGTATTTCCGCGGTGACTCCCAGCATCCCGGAGCCACTGCTTGACATTGCTGATGTATTTTCTGAAAAGGGTTGTTCAGAGCTGCCACCGCACCGACCCTATGAATGTGCTATTAGGTTAAAACCGGGAGCCAAGTTACCGAAAGCCCGGATGTTTAATATCTCAGGTCCGGAGAGGCAAGCTCTCAAAGAATACATTGCAGAAAGTCTAAGCAAAGGGCACATTAGGCCTTCATCATCTCCATTGGCGGCGGGTTCTTCTTTGTCAAGAAGAAAGATGGCGGATTACGCCCGTGTCTGGATTTTAGGGAACTCAACCAGATTACGGTTCGTGACCCATACCCGATGCCACTCATACCTGATTTGTTCAACCAGGTGTCTGGTGCCAAATGGTTTTCCAAACTTGACCTCAGGGGGGCGTACAATCTCATAAGAGTCCGTCAAGGGGATGAATGGAAGACGGCATTTAATACCCCTGAGGGTCATTTTGAGAATTTGGTGATGCCATTTGGGTTGACTAGCGCGCCAGCAGTATTTCAACATTTCTTAAATGATGTCTTTTCTCATCTTTTGGGGAAATTTGTTATCATATACCTTGATGACATTCTTGTTTACTCACGCGACCGTGATACACACATAGAGCATGTTAGGCAGGTATTACAGTTGCTCAGAGAGAACCAGTTCTATGCCAAGCTTGAGAAAAGTGTATTTGTCGTCCAAGAATTACATTTTTTGGGTTATGTTATTTCTGCCTCAGGGTTTAAAATGGACACCGCTAAGGTGCAAGCGGTGCTGCATTGGGATAGGCCTGATAAT
This sequence comes from Dendrobates tinctorius, assembly GCF_039654945.1. Taxonomy (NCBI): domain Eukaryota; kingdom Metazoa; phylum Chordata; class Amphibia; order Anura; family Dendrobatidae; genus Dendrobates; species Dendrobates tinctorius. Next base: position 5,403,079 of record NW_027361816.1, on the reverse strand, counting down.
CTCAAGGCGCTTCAGCGGTTTCTAGGCTTTTCCAACTATTATAGGAAATTTATTAAGAATTTTTCTATAATTGCTAAACCGCTCACCGACATGACTAAAAGAGGTACTAATTTTTCTGACTGGTCTGAGGCTGCGGTGCACGCGTTTGAATTCCTCAAAAACAGTTTTGCTTCAGCTCCCATCCTGGTTCAGCCTGATGTCTCCCTACCATTTACCGTGGAGGTGGATGCATCTGAGGTGGGAGTGGGGGCGGTACTATCTCAGGGCCCATCCTTGGGCAAATTGCATCCGTGTGCCTACTTCTCCAAGAAGCTGTCGAATGCTGAGCGTAATTACGATATTGGTAACAGGGAATTGTTGGCCATCAAGTTGGCATTTGAGGAATGGCGACACTTCTTGGAGGGGGCTGTCCATCAGATTACTGTTATTACAGACCATAAAAATCTGCTTTATTTAGAGTCTGCTAAACGCCTGTCCCCCAGACAGGCTCGCTGGGCGTTATTCTTCACCTGGTTCAATTTTTTTGTGACCTAATGACCAGGTTCTAAGAATACTAAGGCGGACACCCTGTCCGGATGTTTTCCGGGGGGAAGAGCCATGTGAGGAGCCGGTGCCTATCCTCCAAAAGGGTGTTGTAGTCTCAGCTATCACGACAGAAGTGGAGGCAGAGATTGCTGAGGCTCAGTAGGAGGTACCGCCGGGTCTGCCTCCTAATAAATCGTTTGTGCCACTACACCTATGCTTAAAAGTGTTAGGGGAACATCACGATACTGTCCTGGCAGGCCACCCAGGGGTTAAGGGCACTCTGGAACTTGTATCACCTCGGTTTTGGTGGCCCAATATCCGGCAGGACGTGGCTTCATATGTGTCTGCCTGTACCACGTGCGCACGGGCCAAGACACCACGCTTCCGTCCTACTGGCATGTGGCATCCTCTCTGTGTGCCCAGTAAGCCATGGACTGAGATTTCCATGGATTTAATTACGGATTTGCCCTCCTCGGCTGGGAACACGGTCATTCTGGTAATAGTTAATCGGTTCTCTAAAATGTCGCATTTCGTTGCTTTGCCATCTTTGCCCAATGCGAAGACCCTTGCTCAGGTATTTATTCGCGAGGTGGTCAGACTTCATGGTGTCCCATCTGACATTGTATCTGATAGAGGTACACAATTTGTGGCAAAATATTGGAGAGCGTTTTGTTCACGTCTATGGATCAAATTGTCTCATTCTTCGGCTTTCCATCTTCAGTCGAATGGGCAGACTGAGCGTATGAACTAAAACCTGGAACAATACTTACGCTGTTTTGTGTCTGACAATCAGGAAGAGTGGTCAGCGTTTCTTCCTCTGGCTGAATTCGTGATAAACAATCATTGTCAGGAATCGTCTGGAATCTCCTTTTTTTCGTATTTAAGGTCAGTATCCCCAATTCTGTACCTTGCGCCAGGGGTGCTCGGTTGGCGTCCCTGAGGAGGACCAGTTGGGAGCGCAATTGTCATCCGTTTGGAGGAGAGTAAAGCAGCGCTTGCTGAGTGTAGGGTCTAGGTATAGACGTGTGGCTGACCGTAAACGTGTGCCAGGTCCGGATCTGTGTGTGGGTGATTGGGTATGGTTGTCTACAAGGAACATCAAACTCAAAATACCATGGCTTAAGTTGGGTCCCAGGTTCATTGGTCCGTTTAGGATTTCCGCAATTGTCAACCCTGTGGCATTTCGTTTGGAGTTACCTGCCGTATACAAGATACATAATGTGTTTCACAAGGCGTTACTTAAAAAGGTCGTGGGTTCTGTGGATGTTTCTCCCATACCACCGCCTCCCGTCTTGGTGGAGGGCACGTTGGAGTTTGAGGTGTCCAAGGTGGTTGACTCTCGGGTAGTGCGTCGCACTCTACAGTACCTGGTTCACTGGCGTGGCTATGGTCCGGAGGAGAGAACTTGGGTGCCGGCTTCGGACATACATGCAGACCGACTGGTTACGATGTTTCATCGCCGCCATCCGGACAAGCCAGGCCCTCGTCATTGTGAGGTTCCTGGGGTCCCTCATAGAAGGCGGGGTACTGTCATGTTGGACACGGATCGCACCAGGTTGTCCGGCAGACAGCGGTAATACCCCATCTTACCACTTTGTTCTCAGCGGTGCCGGTTGGTCTTCTGATCCTGCTTAGATTGGGTTAACCAGGTTGTTAGTCTGGGTGAGGGCTTAGCCACGCCCCCTGCCTTTAAATTGCCCTGCGTGACTAGGGGCGTCGCCGACTATAGCTCTTGCCTTGTGCTAGCATTACCGGTCTGAAGGGGGCATCTTAGGAGCATACAATATATCTGGTGTAGTATATTCCGTTGTTGCCATTATTTCCTCCCTGCGTGGTATTATTTGGTTGCCCTTGCACCTTATTGTTTTCTCTTGTGTGTACGCGGTGTGGTGCGTTTCCCTTACCCTTGTCCATACTTATTTGTGGGGTCTGGTGTTTGGTCTCTTCACTGGGTGGAGGGTGGTGGGTTCAGCTTAGGGCTGGACAGGAGACAAGGACAGGGTGGAGGCCCAGGCAGGCACACCTTCAGTGTAAACCCTGGGTTGAGGGAAAGTCAGGGTTTCCTCTAGTCTGAGGCACACTGCAGGGGCCCCGGGTTTCAGCCTAGAGTTACCTAAGCTTCCCGTGACAATATCGTTGTGGGTTTTATAGGTGAAAGTAACGTGTGTCTAATGTAATGTGATATAATGTATTATGATGATTCCAGGATATAAAGTGTTAATGCATAATCTGAATATATCATAAGGGTAAGCTTAGGACAGCATAGAATGCACCAAAAGGATAATAGGTTAGCAAGATATGAAGTGGTTAAGGTTAGGTTTAACCAAGTGGAAGGGCACTAGTGCTGATTAGAAGGAGTGCACTTCCTGGATAGAAGGAGTTCAGTGTCAGTTAGTGAAGTGTATAGTGGAGTTCAAATTTGGGTGGGGTGGGTTGCTAGGGACAGCATGGGCCAAACGTTCATGGCAGTGGGCGGCCAAGAAGAGATCTCTGATGGACATTCCTTCAATGTCTGGAGTCTAGGGCTTGAGCCAGTTACCATGGAGAGGGCCTGGTCTTCTGACATCATGAGATCAGTGGACATGGAGTTACATGGGGAGCAGGTGACCTGTCCCAGGTGCACTGCTAGAGTGGAAAACTAATCCCTGAGGCTTATGGACTCAGTGGGCTTGGGGGTAGTCCAGAATAAACGTGTGGAAGAATAGAAAAGGAGATGTACTAAGGAAGAAGGAAGTGTGAATTGTTGTGCCCTAACCCATCTATATCCACCTGATGAACTTGGACTGTTTAGTAAAAGTTTGACTGTTGCAAATAACCTGATGTCCTATGCATTGTGTTTGGTGGCTCCTGAGGATGGAAGCCTTGATGCAGTGGAGGCCTTTGCCTACAAGTGAGCGTGATGCACCCCTTTGCTCTATAGCAGTGGTCCTCAACCTTTTTTGCACCAGGGACTGGCTTCAAGTAAGACCATTCTTCCATAGCCCGGCAGGGCAGGGATGGAGGTGTGGCAGGGGTGGGGCTTTGGTCATAAGGGGGTGGGGCTATGGACGGGGTTGTAGTTTAGTAGTGCATACTTATTCACATTATAAATGCTATAATTAAATGATGCGACTCAACTCACCATGGCTCCGCTCCCACCCTTGTATGCATGGCTCCACTCCCACCCTTGTATACATGGCTCTTGCTCCCACCCTTGTATACATGGCTCTGCTCCCACCTTTGTATGCATGACTGGGCTCCCCCATCCTCCCTCATCATAATTACCCTCACACCGTCGCTGAACTTCCCTGCATCTCTATCCTGGCGCGTCAGCTTCTTCCTGTGCGGAGTGGTCACGTAGTACCGTTCATTCAGGTCATGAATATGGAAGTCACACCTATGGGAGTGGAGTCGCGTCCATATTCATGACCTTAATGAGCGGTACTACGTGACCGCTCAGCACTGGATGAAGTTGCTGCGCCCGACAGGGATGCAGGAACTGAGGGTGAATATCGATGTCTTCTGAAAGCCGGCGGTTGCAGCTGTCACTACATTGCTACAGCCGCCGGCTCCCCTTGTGTCCAGCATTCTAAGACGTGGCTCCGCGGGCCGGCAACAGACCTGCAATGGCCCAGTCCTGGGCCACGGACCGGTGGTTGGGGACCCCTGCTCTATAGCACACTAGGACTGGGATACCCCTTGTATGTAAAGTGCCACAGCGCAACTGAACTGCAGCTCTGTCATGATTACCGCTCTCACTTAACAACTCAGGAAGTGAAGAACTCTCCAAAGCAGGAGAGTTTCCTTAACCCTCCGTCAGGCGCAATATAGATTCTCCTCAGTTCATGCGCAATGTGCCTGACAAGCACAGGTCAGAAAACCACCTATAGTAGCTACATATTTCAATTTCAGGACTATAGAAGTAGTCAGTGACCTTCATAGGAATGTATTAAAAGAGATTACACCAAATCAGATGCAAAAAAAACATTTATTAACCATAAACTTATTAAAACTAAAAGTACCACTTTTCGGTAGTACCGCCAAATAGGCTCCAGTTATCTTTACTTAACTATTGCTTAAATATAAAATTATGGAAAAAAACGTAAAGGATATTGCACTTAGATGTTACTTAATTATTTTCTACTCATCTTCAGTGGTTTCAATTGCAGCAGAAGCAGCACAGGTACACTTAGAAAAGCAAGGCTGGCAGACGAAAGTTGCATGGGAAAGGCAGATTGATTCTTTACATATTTTGCAGTCATATTTAGAAAGCCTTCTGAAACCAGATACAAATGAGCAGGTAGTACAACTGCGTCTTTTAGAAGGTGGTAGAGTCGGTGTTTGTTCTGGAACGTCCTTGGGACGTCCTTTGTATTTTTATCTTTGCCCAAATAATAAGCTAGATCTGTGTCTGTTTCCTCTGTATCAGTGTCATCACCATCCTGCTCTGTTCCAGAATCAGTGTTACATTCTGCTACCTCATCTTCAGATGAAATGTCACTAGATTCCTCTAAATCCTCAGTTACTGCTGGTTCTTCCTCATCATCTTCTAACAAAAAAAATCTTCATTTCTTCTAAATGAAGGGGTTTAGATGAATCATACTGTTTTCTGGCCATTGCAGCAGAAAATCTGAAGCAAGAGAGAAAGAGTATGTGTTAGGGCGCAATGTGCCTTAGAAGCCACCCTCCTTTTGTCTAAGAAAACAGTACTTATGTACACTAACTTAGCATTAATCCTTCATAAAACAAGCTAAATACACAATCGTGATGAATAAAAAAAGAAAATACTAACCTTTCAATTTGTGTTGAAATCAGGCGCAATGTGCCTGAGAAGCCAAAGTGTTGATATCTGCTCACTAGAAGGTCTGCTGAGTCACTGTGATATCAGGTTTCACAGAGCCTGTAGAGTCAGGAGATAACTAGGAGGGGTGGGGTTTTCTGATAAGTGGGCAAGGAGAGAGAAGTGAAACTAATTACTGTGTGCCTGTCAGATCTATTGCACCTGACGGAGGGTTAAGAGGTTTCTGCTTGAAAAACTCATGGCTTCTAAACTCCTCAAAAAAACTTAGTGTGAACAAAGCCTAAGGGTATGTGCACATGAGGTCTGTAAGACTGTAAGATGCTGACTAAACAGCTTAGTTTTAAGGGTGAGTGCACACGCTGCGGATTCTGCTGTGGGTTTTTTCCCGCGGAAACGCAGGTAAAACCGCAGGTAAAGTGACCTGCGGTTTTCCTGCGGTTTGGCCTGCGGTTTTGCCCTGAGGTTTCACACCTCTACTATGTTAAAGGTGTGAAACCGCAGCAGAATCCGCAGAAACAATTGACATGCTGCGGAAAAAAAAACGCAGCTTTTCCGCAGGTAAAAAACCGCAGCGTGAGCACTGCGGTTTTGAAAACCCATAGGCTAACATGATAAAGTACCATGTCTGCGGAACTGTTGCAGTTCTGCAGGGCCAAAACCGCAGCAAAACCGCAGCAAAACCGCAGCGTGTGCACATACCCTTAAGGTCAAAGTGTCTTATAAGTCATTTATGCAGCTTCTCCACCACTGGTGTCTTTGCTCTATACGTTTAAGTATATAAAGTGAACGGTTTCCAAACTCTGAAGTGGTTAAAAGAAGTGACATAAGACTGAATACGTGCACAGCAGTGTCATTTTGACATTGCTGTGCATTATGTTAATTTTTGCAGTGCTTTTTCAGGCAGATTCCATGCGGCATCGTTCTTGTGACGTAAGCTCCTCCACCTGCATCTTTTGCACAATATGGCTGGTTTCACATTTGCGTTTATTTGCGCAGCGTTTCATCCACAGCAATCCGAATGCGTCATGTTTGCCCATCTTTAACATGGTGTACGCAGGGGCATGCGTTTGCATCAGTTCGCATACGTCAGCATACGCATACGTTGTTTTTCAGGGGGCGGCGGCGTCCGACAAACGCAACATGTTGGATTTTTCGAAGCGGCAAAAATACTTCAAATATGCGCATTCATGTGCATGCAGATGAGTGCGTCAAATAAATGCATTACTGTCTATGGGAATGCATGCATACGCAAGGACATGCATACGCACATGCGTTCTATACGCATGTGTTTTTTTTGAGTTGTTCCAGGAAGTGATTCAACCACCTGCTAATTGATAGCTCTATAAAAGGAAGTGTGGACACTGCAAGGCCATAACTCTCTGGACGCTGGACGATACCACAACACTGGCTATGTAAGTATAGGACCTTAGAAAATGTCTGTCTCTCTCACTGCTGTTTGTACTTTGCACTAATTTTTTTTTCTGTTTACTTTTAGACGTGTCGACTGTCCTGGTGCAGTGGTTGGCTCCTGGTTGGCTCCTGGTGCAGCGGGTTTCTCCTGTTCGTCTCCTGGTGCTGCTTTCTGTCGTGGTGAGGACAGCCCTGTCTATGTAAGTGTAGACACTTTGTAAATGTCTGTCTCTCTGAATGTTTTTTCTGTTCCTTGTAGACTGGCCAACTGTAGTGGGTGTCTCCTGGTTGTCATCTAGTGCAGCAGTTTTCTCCTGGTCGTTTCCTGGTGCTGTGATTGTCTACTGTTGCTGCCATCTGTCCCTGGCCTGTGCTGACTGCTGTGCTGTTGGAATACTGCCTGTAATGTAAGTATTTGTGTCCATTTTTTTTTTGTCTACATTGTTTTTGGATCTTTACAAGTTTTATTTTTCTCTTCGTTCTATTCTGTAGTGTTTCACTTGACTGCTGCCTGCTCTTCAAAATGTCCGCAAGCGAAGAACTGACGTCTTCCTATGGTGGATCCAACAAAAATTATGTCATCACATTTGCTATACTGATTGGTATGTATTGACTGGCAATACTCCACGTGTTAAATCACATGGCAGTGATGAAGAGCAGGAGCAGTCCAGTGGAGAGGATTCTTCCCAGGGTCGACGGGCTCATGTGTCTCAGGAGGAAAGACGGGGTGTAAGTATTCTTTTCATCAGAGTTGTAATACATTTTTTTTCAGTTTTACTTAAAATTCTTTTTTTCTATTTTATCTATAGGATTCACAATGGGAAGAAGCCACACTGGATATAGACAATGAGCAACTAATCCACCTTGTGCAAGAGTGAGTACCATTGTGGGACTCCCGTGACCGTCAGCACTACGACAATGTGGTGATTCGACGGCTCTGGGAAGAAGTGGCAACATCGCTGCTGCCTGTTTGAGACCGTGCCACGCCGCGTGCCAGAACAGATTTTGGTAAGTATTGCACTGTCGTCTGAACCAGCAGTGAACCTGTGAATAGATGTGCAATGTTTTCTAATTATTTTTTTCCCCCCTTCACAGTGAAGCGAATCAAAATCCGTTGGCGCTCGATGAAGGACTGCTTCAACAAGGACATGAGAGAGGAGGTTCGGGTTCAAAGTGGTTCTGCTGCAAGGTTCCGTAAATACAAGTACCACCGGGACCTTGCCTTTCTGAGGCTACGCTTGCTCAGCGAACGTAAGTATATACTGTGTATATATATATATATATATATATATATATATATATTATCTTCTTAAGAATGTTTTTAATTTCTTTCCACACACAGAACCTGGAGCAGCACAAAACAACCTTGATTTTTTCACTAATGTTTTTCTCTTTTCCACACAGAATCTGGTGTAGTACCACACAACCTCTAATAAAATTGATCATTTTATTCATCGCATGCTCGTATTTTTCTCATTTTCATCATTGTTTTTTGAGCTTGTGCATGCTGGCGCTGGTGTTTGGTGTTTGGGTTGCTCTTCCCCATCGCCATTACGCCATATCATGTTTCAGGGGTTTTTGTTGCCAATAATTGTTTCTGTGTTTTTCACAGTTTTCCCTATTCCTATTATGGATTTTCACGCACGTGATCACACGTGGTGTACGCAGCTTAATGACGTGTTTCAGGACAATTCAGACGGGGATTGTGTTGGCTCTAACAAAGATATACAGGAAGTTATATATAAATTTAAGGAATTATTGCACACGAGAACCCGTATTTGGTGGAACCATGAGTTCCTGAACCAATACATACAGAAAAACTTGATCCCAAGAGGTCTCCGGATTCAGGTCTTCCCCTCATTTCCAGTTTTGGATGAGACTTCTAAAAATAAATGGGAGGATTTAACTAATGAGTGTTCCAGGGGCTTCATGGTTTTTTGAAACAACTGAATCATGATTCCCTTGCCACTATTGAGACTGAGATTGATGAATTGCAATCCATTCTACACAAGGAGATGTCCAATGATGCTCTTAAAAAATTGAATGACCAAATTGACGCTGACCTGCAAAAATGGGCTCAGGACATTCAAGCCAATAAGGCAAAGAAATTTAAGAGGGATGTCCAAGATAAACTAACATCGAGAGTCTACAAGAAGAAGAAAGTTCGTTCGGCACACCGGCATAAATGAAAAAAACTTTATTAGGCTAATATGCCATATTAAAATGCAAACAACACCTGACGCGTTTCTGGTGTTTTTTGCATTTTAATATGGCATATTAGCCTAATAAAGTTTTTTTTTCATTTATGCCGGTGTGCCAAACTAACTTTCTTCTTCTTGTGGATATCTGCTGTGCTCACCAGCGAATTCGTGCACCCACCTGTTGATTAATGAACTCAGTCCAAAGTGGTTTTCATTTGGATGCGATGCAAGCTCCCAGTCCTCCCTCTCCTAACATCGAGAGTCTATCGATGGCGGGATACTACTGGCCGGTCACGTCCAAAATATAGGGATACGTCTCACTCCTGCTCAAGATCTACATCATTGAGATCTAATATTTCTAATTTTGATGACAAGACGGGACGGAGAGGCCCTGGCCAGAGCGCTAGTTTCAATGCGGTCCCGACTAAGAGGATTGAAACTCGCCAGTCGTCCAAAAATAAATCAGCCGGATCTAGGGCTCCTCAGGGTGGCTCCCGGGGGGACTTACAGGTACTTAATCTGTCTACCCATGTGCTTACCGAGGTACAATTGGAGGTTCTTAGTAAAGGCCTGACGTTTTCACCCACTAATTCATTTGATTATTTTACAGCTCTGAAAGACCTCCAATTATTTTCAAGAAAGCTCATTTTGAAAAAACTTCATGCTCGAAGTCATGTCCCTGAGACCCTGAGTGACGTTGAAAGAGAGGCACTCCGTGATTTGGAGGATCTGCTCTGGGAACAGGGCAGCCCATGTACAATTAAGTTCCCTCCCCTGGTTCGGCCCAAGTCCACTAGGTTCCCCCCTTTGTCTATTAGTCCTTCCGTCGAGATTTTCACCAAGTTAGTGAGCGATGACTTTAAAAAACTGTCATCTAGACGAAAGTTTGACAATCTTACCCATAAACAATGCCAGGCTATCTCCCAATTACAAGCCTTGAGGGATGTAGTTTTCAAACCAGCGGACAAAGGGGGGAACAGAGTGGTCTGGCCCAACCAGAAATACGAACGGGAGGCTTTTCGGCAACTCAGAGATCCAGATACATATCTCAAACTTCCTTCTGACCCCAGGGTTTCTTTTCACGGGAACTTCAAGCGATCCTTGAAGGGGCATTTCAGAGTGGTATTATTACTAAAAAGGTCTTTGATGGGTTGATAGTCAGGTCACCCAGGAAGCCCACATTCTACCTCCTACCTAAGGCCCACAAGGACGCCCTCGACCCCCCGGGGTGCCCTATTGTGTCGGGCATAGGTGGCATGTATGAACCTGCATGCCAATTCATTGACTTTTATTTGAAACCACTCGTAGAGTCACTGCCTTCCTATGTCCGGGACACGACGGACGTCCTGACACAGGTCGATGGCGTCCTTGTGGAACCCTCCACCCTTCTGGTGACTGCTGATGTGGAGAGCCTTTATACCTGCATCGATCATTCGGTTGGTCTAGATGCTGTTCGCTGGTTTTTGGGGACCTCCGACCTGGATGGCCCTCTGTGTGAGCTAATCCTCGAGTTGGTCAGCTTTATTCTCACCCACAACTTTTTTGTTTTCAAAGACCAGTTCTATTTGCAGAAGCAGGGCACAGCCATGGGCGCGGCTTGTGCGCCTTCGTATGCCAACCTCTTCCTTGACGCTTGAGAGAGGGAGGTATTTGGCGACGGAGGCCCGCAGGGCTCGTCCCATGTGCTGTGTTGGTATCACTATATAGATGATGTGTTATTTTTGTGGGATGGGACAGCTGACCAACTCGGGGATTTCATGAGGTCATTGAATGCAAATACCAGTAATATCCGTCTTACATATTCATTTGACGATACATGCGTGGACTTCCTGGACGTCCGTTTGGAGGTTGATGCCGACCGGCGTATCCAGACGGATGTATTCAGGAAGCCCACGTCTGTCAATTCTCTATTGCACGCTACGTCTGCTCATGATTCTGCCACAGTGAGGGCCATCCCGGTCGGACAGTTTCTCCGTATGCGACGCATCTGTTCCACTGATGATCGGTTTGAGAAACAGGCCTGTGACTTGACAGATCGTTTCTTAAATAGGGGCTACAGCCGCAGGTGTATAAAAGCCGGTTACAACAGGGCGAGACGCACTCCACGTGGCAGTCTTTTTCATCCAGTCCGGAAGGGTGGAGGCCCCATTAGCGATGGACCTGTTAGGTTCATCTCAACATACAATCACGAGTGGCATAATATGCGCACCATTCTGTGTAAGCACTGGTCTATATTGGAGACAGATCCCTCCCTGGGGGCCGCCTTGGGGAGCCTTCCATCCATGACGCCCCGCCGATCAAAAAACTTAAATGACCTCCTGGTACGGAGCCACTATGTACCTACTCTCAGGAACTTTTTTGGTTCCAGTGGTCTGGTCAGTGGGTCATACTCGTGTGGGCACTGTGTCGCTTGCGTCAATGTCCTGCACTGCTCCACCTTCAGCTCCTCGGATGGCACGAGACAGTTTAGTATCAAATATCGGATCTCGTGTGGCACATCAAATGTGATCTATTACGCCATGTGTCCGTGCCCTAAGATCTATGTTGGTCTGACCACCAGAGAGCTGAGAGTGCAGGTTCGAGAGCATGTGCGGGACATTGGCGCGGCGAGGGCCGTGTCAGACTCGGCTGATCTCAAAACAATCCCCCGACACTTTCGGTTACAGCATTAATGTGATGCCAGTCTATTGAAGGTGAGGGGGATTGAAGCATTACATATGGGTATCAGGGGTGGTGACAACAAGAAGATTCTTGCACAAATGGAATCGAGATGGATAGTTGAACTCGACACTATGACCCCGAGAGGACTTAATGAACACTTAAGTTTTGCTCCTTTCTTATAGTGTCTTGCTATATACATCCATTATACATCTTTGTATCTTTTTGCGACTCTCCACCCTTGTTTGCCAGCATGTTTCTATTGCGCACTTTCTTAATAAGATAGAAATTCCTTTTGAATTTCCTTCTTTTTTGCCTTCACAAATCCCTCTATTCTCCCATTGATTCCAGGGCAGCCTGTTTTGTTTTTATCGTTTTTATCATGAGCAGACGTAGCGTGCAATAGAGAATTGACAGACGTGGGCTTCCTGAATACATCCGTCTGGATACGCCGGTTGGCAACCTCGCAAACAGACGTCCAGGAGCTACATTCATTTGAATGTGAACTGCCAAGGAGTGAACATCAAAATAGAAAAAAACGAGCTCAGAGCTGTCATCAAATACCTCTGCTTGAAAAAAATGTCTACCAAAGACATACACAGCGAATTGGTGGAAACATTGGAGGACTCTTCTCCTCCATATTCCACAGTTGCACGCTGGGCCAAGGAATTTAAACTGGGAAGAACATCGACGGAAGATGAACATCGCGAAGGACGCCCATCCACGTCCCTCAATGAAGAAAACGTGAAAAAAGTTGAAGAAGTTGTGTTGGCAGATCGAAGAGTGACTATCAGGCATGTAGCTGAGGTCACAGGGATCTCATATGGCAGTATTCAAAGAATCCTTGCAAAATAATTGCATATGAGAAAGGTCTCCGCGTGTTGGGTGCCAAAAATGTTAACCGACACGCAAAAGAAGAAACGAGTTGACATTTCAATAGCAAATCTCAAAAAGTTCCATGCAGACAAGGATAATTTTTTGTCACGTTTTTTGACTATGGATGAGACCTGGATCCACCACTTTGATCCCGAAACTAAACAACAATCGATGACATGGAAACGAGCCAACGAACTGACGCCGAAGAAATTCAAAGTGTCAAGCTCAGCAGGGAAGGTTATGGTGTCCGTTTTTTGGGACGTGAAGGAATTATTATGGTGGACTATTTGGAGAAGGGAGCCACTATTACGGGATCCTACTACGCAGAACAAATAAGAAGATTGCGGGAGGCTATCAAGGAGAAAAGGCGCGGCAAACTGTGGGCTGGAGTGCTGTTTCACCAAGATAATGCACCGGCTCACAAAGCTGCAGTTGCCAAGGCTACCATTCAAGAAGCGGGCTTTGAACTGGTGGAACACCCCCCCTATTCGCCAGATCTAGCCCCCAGTGACTTCTTTCTCTTTCCTCGGCTCAAGGAATACCTCCGTGGCAAGAAATTTGACGACAATAGCGACGTGATAACCGCTGTTGGGGAGTTTTTTGAGGGTCAAGATTAAGAATTTTTTTTGAAGGGAATTCTAAGTTTAGAAAAGAAATGGACTAAATGTATAGACCTGTTAGGAGACTATGTAGAAAAATAATTTTTTTTTTTACTGTATTCATTGTGCTTATTATTGATTATCATTACTTTTGGATCGCCCCTCGTAGTCTGCCATTGTCCAGCAGCGGTCCGCACGGTGGACCTCCTATTATTTATATTTGGTGCATTCCGCCATCCATAACACAAAGCTCATACTGGTGGCCTCATGATACGACACCAGCTTGGCATGAACTAGAACTGTTCTTTAATAATTATAAACCTCTTCACCTACTAATTCTGAACTAACTCCTTCATAAAAAATTAATTACAAATTTTCATCCGATTTTTCAAGCTATTTCTGAAGCTTGGAAAAAATTTTCTGCTCCAAAAAGAGGCTCTAACAAAGAAGTCAGAATAAAAAATCTGGCTCTATCAGTTATCTTTCAAGCATCTAATCAGATCATTGACCCCATTTGGTCTGAACTTGGACTTAAATAAATTAAAGATTTATACAATGGCGTTACTTGTACACCTTACAATAAACTCAAGGAAAGATTTCAATCTACTACTCCTGCTTTCTTAGAATATGTTATCCTCAAAGACATAATCCATGAGTTCCTTACTATCTACCCGAGAATCTCTGAACCAGCAGTTAACCTTATTTGTAATATAGATCATAATATTTTTTGGAGTTTTGAATACACGTACAAATGGTGTAACAATAGCTTTGAAGCGGTAAAGACTCAAAATATTGCCAAATGGGAAACCGAATTGCACACGACAATTGACCCTTCTGACCTTGAACAGGCATGTACCCTCTCGTATGCCTCTTCCATTTCCTTATCACTACAAGAGACCCACTTCAAGCTTTTAACGAAACGGTATTATACCCCCGTTAGACTTCATAGAATCAACCCTGACAATTCTCCGCTCTGTTGGAGGGGTTGTGGAAGGCCAGGAGATATCTTGCATATATTTTGGCAATGTCTAAAAATTGTTCCCTTTTGGAGAAAGATTTCTAACCTTATCGATTTTATCCTAGGAACACGACTTATTTTGTCTCCTCGTCTGGCCCTTCTTTCTCTGGACGCAGACAAAATTGATACTTCTAACAGACTATTGATTATGCACATTTTACTAGTCTGCAAACATAGTATTGCCTTTCTTTGGAAAAACCCAAAACCCCCACAAATTAATGAAATTATAGACAAACTTAGCCTTCATCATTCTTTTGAATTGAAATTTGCGAATGTGCATGATCAGTTTGCTAAATATTCTAGGAAATGGTCTAGATGGCTGGAGTTGTTCTCTTAAGTCTTCACCCAGAATGCACCTGCCCAAGGCCCCATGTGTTTGGGTCTTTGGAACATATACACTCACTGGCCACTTTATTAGGTACACCATGCTAGTAACGGGTTGGACCCCCTTTTGCCTTCAGAACTGCCTCAATTCTTCGTGGCAGAGATTCAACAAGGTGCTAGAAGCATTCCTCAGAGATTTTGGACCATATTGACATGATGGCATCACACAGTTGGCGCAGATTTGTCGGCTGCACATCCCTGATGCGAATCTCCCGTTCCACCACATCCCAAAGATGCTCTATTGGATTGAGATCTGGTGACTGAGGAGGCCATTTGAGTACAGTGAACTCATTGTCATGTTCAAGAAACCAATCTGAGATGATTCGAGCTTTATGACATGGCGCATTATCCTGCTGAAAGTAGCCATCAGATGCCTGTTCTTAGCTGAGAGGAGTGGTACCCAGTGTGGTCTTCTGCTGCTGTAGCCCATCTGCCTCAAAGTTCGACGCACTGTGCGTTCAGAGATGCTCTTCTGCCTACCTTGGTTGTAACGGGTGGCAATTTGAGTCACTGTTGCCTTTCTATCAGCTCGAACCAGTATGCCCATTCTCCTCTGACCTCTGGCATCAACAAGGCATTTCCGGCCACAGAACTGCCGCTCACTGGATTTTTTTTCTTTTTCGGACCATTCTCTGTAAACCCTAGAGATGGTTGTGCGTGAAAATCCCAGTAGATCAGCAGTTTCTGAAATACTCAGACCAGCCCTTCTGGCACCAACAATCTTGCCACGTTCAAAGGCACTCAAATCACCTTTCTTCCCCATACTGATGCTCGGTTTGAACTGCAGGAGATTGTCTTGACCATGTCTACATGCCTAAATGCACTGAGTTGCCCCCATGTGATTGGCTGATTAGAAATTAAGTCTTAACACACAGTTGGACAGGTGTACCTAATAAAGTGGCCAGTGAGTGTATATTAATATATTATATGCTTAAATACCTACCTTTGTAATAATTCACTGCATAATATGCTTCTGCATTAACTTGTTTAATTTTATGTCTTCTTTATATTTGGACTTTATTGTCCTTCCTTTTTTCCCTTTACATTTTTCCCTCCCCCCTTTTTTTCCCCATCTTTCCTCCCCCATCCTCCCCTTTTATTGAAACTCAAATAAAAGATTTGGAAAGCAAGGAACAGCTATTGGAAAACATTTGAAATTTCTAACGCATGCACATAAACAACCAAACACATGCAAAATGCATACACATGCATGCAAACGCAGCGTTTTTTGGCGTCATGCGTAAGATAATGCCGATAAAAAACGCTGTGTAAACATGCGTTTGCATACGTTTTTGCATGCATTTGGGAATGCGGGTGATACGCTGTGGCCTCAAACGCAAATGTGAACCTACCCTAATTCTGTTAGGAAGCTTCCCGAAGACTCATCATGTCAATTCGGGAAGCTTCAAAGATTAAAGATGTGACATAACATGTAATATTTGCACAGCAATGTCGGTTTCTTATTCCTGTGGATTTTCTTCATTTTATGGGGCAATTTTGCACTTAAAAAAGACGCTTTTACAATAGTTGGGAATATTACTCACTGTTTAGAGTTTTCACAGTCGACTTCACAGTTTCCTTTAGATGCCTATAATAGTAACAATATGCATATAAATATAAAGAAAACCTACTGGAAAAAGAGAATAAAATGTCTGAGTTTACATTAAGAAATGGAAATAATTTGTTATTGCTGTGCTAAGACACAATACAAGGATAAAAGTTCTGGACACACCAAATCATATATATTTCATTCAGTCCCATTGCCACTTACGTAAAGCAATGAAGAGGATTTTTTTTTAATAATAAGTAGAGTGCATGTTTTTATAAGGACTTTGCAGTCAAACTTACTGCTCAATAGTTACTTGTTTCTATTCTCTTATCCTTCTTTAAGTGATTATTGGTGGTCCAGCCCCTAATTGGATTTTAAATGTGTACCAATGAAATAAGTAGCATGCCCCAACACATATAAGGGTATGTTCACACAGTGCGGATTCTCCCACGGATCTGCAGCGAATTTGACGCTGCGGGTCCGCTGCAGATATGCAAGTCATGTACAGTACAATGTTAGGCAATGGAAATTAAAAACTGCTGAGCACATGCTGCGGAAAAATCCGCTCGGATTAGCTGCGGGTTTATTTCCGCAGCATGTCAATTCTTTGGGCGGATCTGCAGCATTTCTGCACCCATTGACTTGCATTGATCCACAGCAAAACCGTAGATCTCAAAAAGATCTGCGGCTTTGCTGCGGATGAAACGCTGCAGATCGGGAGGGGGGAAGAATGTGGGCGAAGTGTGGGCGGTGACTGTGTGCGTGTATGGTTTGTGGGCGGTGAATGGGGGTGTATGTGTGTGTGGGAGTTTGCGGGGCTCATAGGGCTGTCGGGGGTCTGTGTGGGACTCATCGGGCTGTCGGGGTTGTGTGCGGGGCTCATCGGGCTGTCAGGGGTCTGTGTGGGGCTGTCGGGGGTCTGTGTGGGGCTCATCGGTCTGTCAGGGGTCTGTGCGGGGCTCATCGGGCTGTCGAGGGTCTGTACGGGGCTCATCGGGCTGTTGGGGGTATTGTGGGGCCTGTGCCGGACAGTTGGGGGTCTGTGCGGGGCTCATCGTGCTGTCAGGGGTCTTGCGGGGCCTGTGCGGGAGGGTTACCGGGGCTGTATGGAGGTGATCGGGCCTCTGCAGGGGTCTCTGTGTTGTGTGTGTATGCAGGCATCGTCCGATGGGACTACAAGTCCCATCGGGCGATACCTGCTACATTGTCAGTGAGTGACACATTAGCCAATGATGGGACAGTAGTAGTCCCATCATCCGGCTAATGTGTTGCATGTAAAAAAAACCCACATACATTACATACAGAACATACAACATACAGAACATACATATAACATAAAACACATAACATAGAGTACATACTCACCATATACACCTAATTCCCCTAAGCCATCAATCACCTGTGAGGCTGAGTGCAGACGGAGTTTTGAGCCCTGCGGATTTTTCCGTGCAGAATGGAAGAAAACCGCAGGTCAAATGACCTGCATTTTTCCTGCGGATTTCTTCCATTTTTCACGCGGTTTTCATGCGGTTTTTGTGCGGTTTTCCACTGCGGTCTTCCCCCTGCGGATTTGGTGACAGGGGAGATAGAAAACCACACAAAAGAAGTAACATGCTGCGGATTTTGTAACGCAGGAAAACCGCGTGGAAAAATCTGCAGCGTCTGCACAGCGTTTTTTTTTTTCATTCATTTTAAAGGTACTGTACATCACAATGCGGATATGCAACGTTTCTGCGCAGTAAAATCCGCTGCGGAAACACTGCAAATCTGCATCGTGTGCACATGGCCTAATAAACATAAAATAATAAACCAACCTATACTCACCTCTCTGCCATAGTCCAGATATTAACGATGGTCCCATGACGTTCCACCGTGGAGAACAGCTGCGTCAGCTGATGCGACTGCTCTCCAGGGGCTCCAGCAATGAAATGACAGGAGGAGGTATCCCTCCACCGGGAAAGAGGTCCCATAACCCTAACCCTAGCCCTAACTCTAATTCTCATGCAGCAGTGCTGTAAAGTGAGACTCTGAACTCAGGTAACCTCAATGATGGACTACAGGAGGCATTGTCTCCTGTCAGATCATCACTTGGAGGCCCCATAGTGCAGTCACATCACTTGATGTCACTGTTCTATTGGGAAGATCGTCGTGGGACACTCGTTATTAATTGGACTGCGTCGGACAGGGAGTATACGGTTGGTTTAATATTTTTTGATTTTTTTCTAGGAGACGAGGGTGTTGCTTTCATCTGAGCATGCAATAAAAAGATGAAAACCGTGTCGTGTTTTATTTAATTAAAGACTTTATTCTTATGCGTGTGTTTTTTTAACTCTTTCAAAAGATTAATAATGGATCGGTGTCTTATTGACGCCTCTCCATTATTAACCAGGCTTAATGTTACCTTCCAATAGAAAGGTGACATTAACCCCTTATATTAATCCATATCCCACTGGTACACGGGAGTGGGAAGAGAGGGGCTAAGTGCCAGGATTGGCGCATCTTATAGATGCGCCATTTCTGGGGCAGCTACGGGCTGGTATTTGAAGCCTGGGGGGGCAATATCCATGGCCCCTTCCTAGGCTATGAACATCAGCCCGCAGCTGTCTGCGTAGCCTTTCTGGCTATAAAATATAGGGGGACCCCATGTCATTTTTTTGGGGGGTTCCCCATTTAAATAGCCAGTAAAGGCTATACAGACAGCTGTGGGCTGATATTCATAGCCTGGGAAGGGGCCATGGGTATTACCCCCTTCCCAGGCTACAAATATTAGCCCACGGCTGTCGGCTTTCCCCCTTTGGTGCAGAAAATTGCGCTGGAGCCCACACCATTTTTTTCAAATTTATATGGCTATATATCTATAGATACTGTATATCTATGACTAAATCTATAGATTTATCTATGGGTATATCTATAGATAGATTTATGGATAGATCTATCTAACCTTCTATCTATCTATCTATCCATCTATCTATGTATCTATCGATCTGTGTGTGTAATGGAGTGTTGGTTGGCCAATGTAAATGAGGAGGTTGGATACAAACGACATCACAAATTTTTTTTTTTGTTTGTTAAATAACATATCTTTATTTAGCTTACAAAAACGCATACAAATCCGCAGGCAAAACCGCAGCAAAAAACGCATCAAAACCGCTGCAAAAATGCATCAAAAACGCACCTGTGTTTTCTGCCAAGAGCTGCAGTTTTTGTGCGGAAAAATCCGCGGTAGAATCCGCACTGTGTGAACATACCCTAAGCTTGAGAGGCTGCTACTGCACTCTATAAAAGACCCCCACGAGAATACCGATCTCTACCCAAACTATAGTGTACCGCCTGGACATACTTATGGGTAAATTGCTGTTGGGGAGCTTTGCGATATTTTAAAGACTATCTCCCTCCTACTGTATGTTCATAGATCTTCTGTAGTCAAATTCCTGTTTTGCCTACTGTATGATGTTGTAAATAAAAGTTCTAATTCTCTAATTTTGTTTGGAAACTTTTCTGCATTTGCCAGCATAAATTTGTTTTTACTGGTAATATTACTTTTTCTTAACCACACACTTTTTCATAGGTAATCCCCAGGTTGCTACCCATAGACTAGCCTTCTGGAAGATGTTTTAAATTACTTATCCGCTCTGTGTCAGTATGTTGTATAACTGGCATCTATAAAATGTCATCAGCTCCATTACAACTAGCAATTCCATCTTAATAAGTAATGTAAAAATTACGATGTCATATTTTCAGATTGTATAATTTAGTTTTTGTTTTTGCTATTTGTCTTACCAGATTGAGTCCTATGCCTAAAGAAAGAAAAATTTGTCTTCTCATGCTACCACTTCACTCAGTACCTAAAATATACATATAAAAAACATTAGGCTTCATTATGCTTATTCATTTTAATATTGACAGGATAAAATAGGCCAGCAATAATATGCCAAAACAGTATTATTGACTAAAGATTTATTGTACACACACCAATTCCTTTTTTGGAATTTCAGGTACCGATCGCAAAACATGGACTATTTAATCTACGTCCGGTTTCCTGTTCAGGATCTCCAGTCTAATAAAGCTTGTTGAAAGGCTGCAACGCAGTTAATTAGCAAGCTTTAACACTGTGGGCACTTCCGTAGCCATACTTGGCATGGCTGTCACTAGCCGGAGCAGCACGTGACTCGGTCTGTATAAAGGCTGGATCAAGATTGCCGCCACCACCATTCTGCTCTCATTAATGCAGAGACAGGATGCAGTTGGAATAAAGAACAGATTCTGACTGCACACTCTGCAAAAAATCTGCTGTGTATACTCTGCAACTTATATCTCCACTAGTACTGTTCCAAAAAGCTGCTGTGTGTACTCTGCAACCCCTTTCTGTGGAAGTACTGTGCCTTTAAGCGGCTATTTGTACTTTGCATTCTCTGCTTGTGGGAGTACTGTGCCTTTAAGCCTCTGGGTGTTCTCTACCCCCTTCCTGTGGGAGTACTGTGCCTTTAAGTCACTGTGTATACTCTACACCCTCCGCCTGTCGGAGTACTGTCTTTAATCCGCTGTGTGTACTCTGCCCCCCGCCTGTGGGAGTACTGTGGCATTAAGCATCTGTATGTACTCTGCATCCTCCGCCTGTGGGAGTACTGTGCCTTTAAGCCGCTGTGTGTACTCTGCCCATCTGCCTGTGGGAGAACTGTGCTTTTAAGCCGCTATGTGTTTTTAGTAGTCTTGGAAATAAATAATTGGCATCAGTCGTCTCGTTGCCATTTCGGGCCGTTCCAGCTTTCTGCCCTCTTGAGGGGTCAGCTGTCGTACGTCTGAGGTCCATCATGGAATAGCACCTGATTTCCATCTGGAGACAAATTTAACAGCATAATCAGGGGCTCTACTGAAGAGCCAGAGGTTCACCTAGTTATGCCAATCCAGGCTGTCCCCACTCCCATCACATGCATCCTTTTGCAGGCCCGGATACTGCTGCATGAATGATGAGGCCACAAGATGCTGAAAAAGTGTTAGATTGGATGGCTGGGAGTGGGTCCAGATTCTTCACATTATCTTCCACCAGGTCCACTGCAGAAAGTGCACAGTTGGCACCTGAGGACCATGGTCATCTGGCATCCACCTCACCCCCTTGCAAATCAGCGAAGCAGACAAAACCCCAAGTCATGCAACATTCTCTTCTGATTTTTTATGACTCCGCTGGCTGTGGTTCCATGGTCTGTGTACCTGGTCTTTTACCAGGCTGAAGAGACTGAGTGCACTGATGCCCAACCACTTGTTATGTTGGAAGACGAATACATGGGAGGGTTAGTACACATGGTCAGTGGTCCACCGCAGGATATGTCAGATGGTGATACTCAGTTACTCAGATACTCAGTTGCCAATTGCAACGTCTTTCTGCAGTGTATAGACCAGCAAGGAAGGCAGGGTTGAGGAGTCTGTGGAAGATGATGCGGGGGATGAAGAGGTTCTAGACCCAACATGGATCAGAGGCCATCCTATTGATGTGCTCAGTTTGGGGGAAAAAGGGAGAAACCAAGCTGCCTCAGCAGCACAGCAAAAGAGGGAGCAGGGTTTAAAGGCAAAGCAGGTAGCAGGTATTGCCCACTATGTAGCTGAAATTCTGCACACCAACAACAGCTCAAAAGAGCTCCCTGGCATGGCATTTCTTCAAGGAATGTGCTGCTGACAAGCGACAGGTGGTTTGCAAGTTGTGCCATCTGACCCTGAAGCGAGACATGTTTTTAATCTGAGTACCACCTGTATGACGAGGCATCTGAATTTCAAGTACAAGGTGCAGTGGAATACACACCTTAAAAAGCATGAAAGATCTGAGCCTCCTCCTGCTCCCTCTTTTGCTGCAGTCTTGGCCTTTTCCTCCCGATCATGCTCAATATGGCCAGCTGCCTCCCCATAAACAGACATTGTGACAGCATCACCTCCATCACCAATGTCATCGAGCATCTTCACACCATCTCATGGAAGTGTTCAGCTTTCCATCTCCCAAACCCTTGAGAGAAAGAGGAGATACCCCCCAGCCACCAAAGAGACATGGTCCTGAATGACAGCACTTCCAAAATACTGGCCTTTGAAATTCTGCCATCCTGGCTGGTGGAGATGGACAGGTTTAAAAAAAACGATGGCGGACAAAGTCAGGTGTGCACTGAGCAATGCAATCAATGGCAATGCCCACATAACCACCAATATGTGGACCAGTAATCACGGCGAGGGACATCTCACTAACTGCCCACTGGGTAAATCTAGTGGCAGCTGGGACAGAGGTGGAAGGTGTGGTGGCCCACGTCCAACCACCACTGAGGATTGCTGAACATTTGTTCAGGTTGCCTCCTCCTCCTACTACACTACCTCCATCGCCTCCTCATCCGGTCACAGTAAAACCTGCACCACGAACTTCAGCACAGCCTGGGGGAAATGACAGGTTGTTCTGAAACTCATCTGTTTGGGGGACAGATCAAAAAATGTGCAGGAGCTGTGGACTGTGATCAAACAGAACAGTAGACAGATGAGTGGTTGGTGCTGGTGAGCTTCAAGCCTGGCCTAGTAGTGTGCGATAACAGGCAAAATCTTGTAGCAGCTCTGGGTCTAGCTGGTTTGATGCACATCCCTTGCCTGGCCCATGTGATTAACTTAAAAAATACTGACACATGTTAGAGCTGCTGCTGAAAGTGCGGCAGTGTGTGCCCACTTTTGGCATTCTCATCCTGCTGCTGCTCGCCTGTCTGACCTGGAGAATCATGTCTGCCTTTCTGCTCAATGGCTGATATGCAACGTACAACAAGGTGGAACTCCACCTTGCATATGCTAGAGAGAGTGTGCGAGCAGCAGGAGGCATTAGTAGGGTTTCAGCTGCAGCACGCACAGCTGTCACTCTGCAGAGCAACATCACTTCACCAATGCAGGACGTGTGTGCCTTTTTGCCCTGCATCGAATATTCCACCAATATGGCCAGTGCTGATAATGCCTTCATCAGCATTACTATACCACTTAAATGCCTGCTGGAAAAAAACAATTCATGCCATGATGGATGAGGTTGTGGCACCGGAGGAAGAGTAGCAGGAGGAGTAGGGCCAATTCACACCATTATCAGGCCTGTTGTCCACACATGGCTCAGAGAGTGGGTTACTGTCCCAACATGGCCAGGTAGCCAACTGTACAGCCAAGGAACAGTTTGTGAGAATGAGGATGAGGAGGAACAATCTTGTTCAGAGCAGAGTGGCACTCAGATCACCTCACGGGCATCACTGGAGGATGGCTGGGTACACAATACACCTCCCACTCAGAACAGCTTGAGTGTAAAGCTGAGTGTATAGCCCGCCCACTCCACATAGCCACACTCACTATAATATCCCACATTATCCTGTTAGCTAGAGCTACCGGAATACTATCCCTAATATCCCACATCATCCCATCAGCCAGAGCCACCGGACAACTACCACTAATATCCCACATCATCCCATCACAGCCGCCGGACTACTACCCCTAATATCCCACATCATCCTGTCAGAGCTGCCGGACTACTACCCCTAATATCCCACATCATCCCGTCAGCCAGAGCCACCGGACTACTACCCCAAATATCCCACATCATCCCATCAGCCAGAGCCACCAGACTACTACCTCTAATATCCCACATCATCCCATCAGCCTGGGGTCAGAACCAGAGCGCTGAGTGGAACGGTCCTAACTTCCATAACCGGGATCCCTTTAAGAGAGGCCTGGCATCAGAACCAGAGCGCTGAGTGGATTTGCCCTGACTTCTATACCAATGATCCCTTTAATAGAAGCCTGGGGTGAGAATCAGAGCACTGAGGGATTTACCATAACTTTAATACCGGAAATCCCTTTAAGAGAGGCCTGGGGTCAGTACGAAACCACAGAGTGGATTTGCCCTCACTTCCATACCGGGGATCCCTTTAAGAGGGGCCTGGGGTCAGAACTAGAGCTCTGAATGGAATTGCCCTAACTTCCATACCAATGATCCCTTTAAGAGAGACTGGGGTCAGAACTAGAGCGTTGAGTGGATTTGCCCTGACTTGCACACCAATGATCCCTTTAATAGAATCCTGGGGTCAGAACCACAGCGCTGAGTGGAACAGTCCTAACTTCCATACCGGGGATCCCTTTAAGAGAGCCTGGGGTCAGAACCAGAACGCTGAGTGGAATTGCCCTAACTTCCATACCGGGGGATCCCTCTAAGAGGGGCCTGGGGTCAGAACCAAAGCACTGGATGGATTTGCCCTGACTTCCATAACAATAATCCTTTTAATAGAAGCCTGGGGTCAGAATGAGGGATTTTTCCTATCTTCCATTCCGGAGATCCCTTTAAGAGAGGTCTGGGGTCAGTACCAAAGCGCAGAGTGGATTTGCCCTCACTTCCATACCGGGGATCCCTTTAAGAGACCCTGGGGTCAGAACCAGAGCGCTTAATGGAATTAGCCTAATTTCCATACCAATGATCCCTTTAAGAGACCCTGGGGTCAGAACCACAGCGCTGAGTGGAAAGGTCCTAATTCCATATCAGGGATCCCTTTAAGAGAGGCCTAGGGTCAAAACCAAAGCGCTGGATGGATTTGCCCGAACTTCCATACCAATGATCCCTTTAAGAGAGGCCTGGGGTCAGTATCAGAACGCTGAGGGATTTGCCCTAACTTTCATACCGGAGATCCCTTTAAGAGGGAAGATGTGCCTATGGGATGGAGGATGTGTGATGGGTATATGGACACTGGAGGGGGGGATTCATTTCTGTCATGTGCTCTCTGCTCCTTTCTGGGGGCAGACAATGGCTGGGAGCTTATGTTCCCAGGCATGCTAGATTTCTCCTATCATGTCAGTGTCTGCTAAGGTGTGTCGAGTGGGAAAACTGTTGCTCATAGCAACCAATCACAACTCAACTTCTATTAAACAGCTCTGGTGAAATGAAAGATGCTTTGTGATTGGTTGGTGATACACACATACATACATTCAATTTTATATATGCAGAATGTCAGGAACACCACACTGCACTTGCTCACTGAGCCAGTGCGCGTGTCCTGAGTAAGAGAAACTGTGCTCTAAGATACCTGTGAAGTGAACAGCAGTAGAGAAGATGCGTGCTTCAGACCAGCAGGACCTGAAGCACGTGACTGCTGGGGGCGTGGCCTAAACTCCAGAGAGCTTGGAGTTGAAGGAAAACTCCTATCAGGGTAACTACGGGACAAAGTTACCAAGGGGCATAGACAGGGACGTAAACAGATCAGGCCGGGGTCAAAGAATGAGATAGCATGACAATACCAAAGGATTAAACAGAACGGATAGTTAGGACGTAGCCAAGAAGTCAGAAACCAGAGAAGCAGATATACAGTGCAGAATCAAGAGACAAACTCACAACGGGGGACAGAACTGGGTCAGAACCATATAAGCAAGCTAGAAGACAATGAACAGGCACAGGCACACAGGGGTCAACACACTCAGCCAAAGGCAAAAGTATAACTGACGGGGATTGGAGTTTCCCAGGGCTATAAGAAGATCTCCTTGAACCAAAGAGAGTCCACAATAATTAACCCCAGGCGTGCAGGTCAAAGCCTGCACTGGGCTCAAGACATTAACCCCAGACGTGCAGGTCAAAACCTGCACTGGGATCATGACAGTACCCCCCCTCTCAACGGTAGGCCTCTGGACCCCCAGGCATCCCCGGGTATTTGGCATGGAAAGCCAGTACCAGGCGATCTGCATGCACAGAGTGAGCAGGGACCCATGAGCGATCCTCTGGTCCATATCCCTTCCAGTGGACCAGGCACTGCAAGGAGCGGCGCACCAGCCGAGAGTCCACAATAAGTCCGACCTCATACTCCAAGTGACCCTCCAACAACACTGGAGGAACAACAGACTTGGAGTCCTCCTTGTCAGACCCCATGGGTTTCAACAGAGATTTATGGAACACATTGGATATTTTTAAGTAGGCGGGGAGACGCAATCTGTATGCCACTGGGTTGACTATCTCCATAATCTCGTATGGACCAATGAACTTTGGTCCCAATTTAGCTGATGGTACCTTCAAGTTGATGTTACGTGTGGAAAGCCAAACCTTTTCCCTCACCTGAAACATGTGTCCTGGGGCTTTCTTTTTGTCAGCAAAATATTTGTACCTCCCCTGGGCTCGAGAGATATTACGCTGGACTTCAGCCCAGAGGTTTTTTAACCGTTGAACGGTCCCCTGTGCTCCTGAACAACCGGAATCCACCAGTGAAAACTCCCCAAAATGAGGATTAAACCCATAATTAATCAGAAATGGAGACAGGTTGGTGGACTGACTCACCCAGTTGTTAAAAGCGAATTCCGCCAACAGTAACGCATCACACCATTCCTCCTCTCTGGTGAAGGTCAGACACCTGAGAATTTGTTCCAGGGATTGATTGGTGCGTTCCGTCTGACCATTACTCTCTGGGTGATATGCCGACGAGAAGGAGAGTGAGATGCCCAATTTCATACAGAATGCCCTCCAAAATTTGGCCACAAACTGCACACCTCTGTCAGATACCACATTCAGGGGTACCCCATGCAATCGAACCACATGCTGCACAAACAACCTTGACAATGTTTCTGCTGAGGGTAATGCTGCCAAGGGAATGAAATGGGCCTGTTTTGAAAACCTATCCACCACCACCCAGATCACAGCATTGCCCCTAGAAGGTGGAAGACCGGTAATAAAGTCCATGGAGAGATGAGTCCATGGCCTATCAGGAACCGGTAAAGGTATGAGTTCCCCGGCCGGTTATGCGAGCTTTTGGAACGGGCACACACACTACAAGCAGAAATGAATTTCTTGACATTGGACCCCAGTGAAGGCCACCAAAAAACCCTTGCTAATGCCTCTCTAGTGGCCGTGATACCGGGATGAGCACTCAGCCTAGACTCATGAAACTCCTGCAGAAGTCTAGGCCGCAATAACTCTGGAACAAACAATTTATCCCCTGGCCTGGTTGCTGGAGCTAAGAACTGAGCCCTTAAAATTTCTTGTTGCAACTCTGATGAGACCCCCGCCACTACCACCCCTGGGGGAAGAATGGAGGACCGCAGCTCGGGAGGAGACACCGGGTCAAAACTTCTGGACAGGGCATCCGCTTTAGCATTTTTGGACCCCGGTTGAAAAGTAATGGAGAATTGAAATCGTGAAAATAAAAGTGACCAACGGGTTAGTCTAGGAGTAAGCCGCTTAGCAGATTCAAGGTATGCCCAATTTTTGTGATCCGTGATAACAGTGATAGGGTGAGCCGCCCCTTCCAAAAAGTGCCTCCATTCTTCGAATGCCAGCTTGACTGCAAGAAGGTCTCTATTGCCATAGTTTCTCTCGGCTGAAGAGAAATTCTTGGAGAAGGCACAGGGTTTGAGATTAGTAAGGGTGGCCGGACCCTGGGACAGCATAGCCCCCACACCCACTTCAGAAGCATCCACCTCCACAATGAATGGTTTGAATGGGTCTGGTTGGACCAACACCGGGGCGGACATGAAACATTTCTTAAGAGCTGAGAAGGACTCCTTAGCGAGTACAGACCAATTTTTTACATCAGCCCCTTCTGGGTAAGATCTGTGAGTGATTTAACCACTTGTGAGAAACCTTTAATGAATCTCCGGTAATAGTTCGCAAATCCTAAGAAGCGCTGGAGCCCCTTGAGATCTCGAGGCTGAACCCAGTCAGCGATCGCCAGCACCTTCTTAGGATCCATACGAAACCCCTCACAGTACACAATCAGCCCCCAAAAAGACAGTTCCTGTACGAAAAAAGAACTTTTCCAATTTAACAAACAATTGGTTCTCTGTTGTGAATTCTCTTGCTCGGAGTTCTGAGCCCAAGCTCCCTCTGGTGGTTGCTGAGGGTAGTGAAGCTGGCCAGGTGGATGGAAGTTCCCCACCTGACGACGATAATTGGAAACCTGGGATTACTGGCTGGGAGCATATAATTGAGCTGGCTGCTCTTGGAGGTTGCTGGTGATTTCCTCAGTGTGCATTTAGAGCTCTTTTGTCCTCTGCCGGATCTGCATGGTTCAGCTAAGTGATTCTTTTGCTAATCCTTTGCATCTAATCTGGTTGTGTCTTTTTATGGCTTTCTGTTTTGCTGCTAGGGTTCAGCGTGCTCCCTGCTGGGGGCAGCGCTGGGCCCTGCTTCATATGTTGCAGCTTGTTCAGTCCCCTGTTATGTTAGTATCTTTTTGCTTTGCTGCCTGTTTATACCAGAGTGCTGATCTAGCGGGGGTGAGATCGTGTGATCTCAGGTTTTTTGTATATCAGTAGTGTTGGACTTTTTCAGGGTTTTGTGCGTGATTGCAGACAGTATCTTTTGAGTCCTGTCCTGTCTAGACAGCTTGGGCCCCACCATTTGCTCAGTCTGTTCTCTGCCTGTGTTTGTGTCTCATCTTGTTTCACTGACAATATATGTTTGGGTGCTGTCTATTCCTTTGGGAATCTGCTCTGGGGCAGTTTAGATTTCATCTTTCTGTCTTTAGGCATAGTTAGCCCTTCAGCTGTGACGAAGCGACTAGGGCATCGTAGGAACGCTCCACGGCTACTGCTAGTTGTGCGGCTAGGATCAGGGGTCTGCAATCCGCTTAGTTACCCACCTCTCTGGTCTTCTGTTGCCTTACCCTGTTTCTGCCATCCTCCTCGGTGACCCATTCATAACATTTCTACCTGAGTCTCTGGAGAACTGTCCGTAGGTGTTGCAAGTGAGACTGTCCGGGGAATACACCAAAATGTCATCCAAATAAATTATAACAAAAACGGCCTATCAGGTCAGAAAGCACAACATTGATAAAGTTCTGGAAAATAGCGGGTGCATTAGTTAACCCAAACGGAATTACCAGGTTTTCAAATAGTCCTTCTGATGTGACGAATGCAGTTTTCCACTTGTCCCCTTCCCGAACCCTTATCAGATTGTAGGCCCCCCGGAGATCTAACTTGGAGAACCACTGGGCCCCAGATAACTGGTTACATAAGTCTGGGATGAGGGGAAGCGGGTAAGTGTTCCTAACCGTTATCTTAAGTTCGCGAAAGTCGAGGCACGGCCGCAAACCACCATCTTTCTTCACAAAGAAGAATCCTGCTGCCACTGGTGACACAGAAGACCTGATATGCCCTTTCCGGAGACTCTCAGCTATGTACTCCTTCATGGCTTGGTGCTCAGGCCCGGACAAATTGAACAACCGAGGCTTAGGTAACTTGGCTCCGGGTACTAACTCAATGGCACAATCGTAGGGTCTATGTGGTGGCAGCGCCTCAGCCTCACTTTCGGAAAAAAACGTCTTTGAAATCCTTCAGGTACTCCGGAATACCTTGCAGACCGACAGATGACACAGATACGGATTTAACAAACTTAACGAGAGGTCCCAGGTTGCAACATTTATCCTTGCATCCCCATTGAGTGATCTCCCCTGTTACCCAATCAATGGTAGGATTATGGCGTTGAAGCCAAGGCATCCCCAGTACCAGTCCTGCAGGCAAGTTATCTAACACAAGACAGCTTAGTTTTTCCACATGAGTGAGACCCACTTTTAGAGAAAAAAGTTCAGACCTGATACAGACACCATCCTGGGTAAGAGGGGACGAGTCAATTGCCACAAGTTTAACAGGATCCTGAAGCCTGACTGTCTCTATTTTATTAAGAGTCATAATTTGGGTATCAATCAGGTTCAGAGCAGAACCACAGTCAACAAAAGCAGTAGTCTGAACAGGACCATCACCAAGTTCCAGTTCCACCTGAAGCACAATTTTTGCAAGTGAGGAAAATTGTACCTGAAGGTCTGGGTAGCCTCCTCGACTACTACCCAGACCTAGTCGTTTCCCACCATCTTGGAGGAGACAGACAGGAGGGGCAGTCCTTCCCATGTCCAGATTCCTCACAATAAAAGCAAAACTGCTTCTCCCAGTGGCATCTTCTTTCCTTCTCCTCACAGGTGACAGCGCTCACCTCCATAGCCACAGGAGGAGTCCGGGTCTCACCTCCACTGAAATATAATGGTGTTTCAAGTTGCATAACACCTCTTGCCCGCAGTCTGCGATCCATGCGAACCGCTTGGGTCATGGCATCCTCCAGGGAGTCAGGTGGAGGATGGAGTGCCAGGGCATCCTTCAGATGTTCACACAGGCCTCTATGGAACAGCCCCCGAAGGGCGGCATCACTCCCAAGAAATCTCAGCTGCCCAACGTCTAAATTCAGAACAGATCCACCTGGCCGAGTACTTCCCCTGACAGACACTCATCATCTTGTCCTCAGCCAAACGCACTCTATCCGGCTCATCGTAAATAAGCCCTAAGGCCTCAAAAACGCAACCAGAGTCATTCTCTCCGGGGCAGAAGAGGAAAGAGAAAATGCCCAGGCTTGTGGGGACCTCCTAAGCAGGGACATAACCACCCCCACCCTCTGTTTCTCATCCCCAGAGGAACGGGGTCTCAAGGAGAAAAAGAGCTTACAGCCCTCCTTAAACGCTCTAAATTAATTTTTGTTACCAGCAAGCGTATCTGGTAACTTAACCAGAGATTCGGGTTGGACTAAAATGACATCTCTAATCCCCACCTGCTGAAAGCCTGCGAAAAGCGCCCCCTGAACATGCTGTTGGGACTGGGTCAGAGTTTGGTGTTCCAAACTTAGCTTCTGCAGCGACTGAGTCAAGCATTTCACCTGCTCAGATAAAGCATGCATTGGGTCCATGCTGCAGAAGTGAGGAGAAAAAAAAAAGTTCACGGTCAGTTATAATGTCAGGAACACCACACTGCACTTGCTCACTGAGCCAGTGCGCATGTCCTGAGTAAGAGAAACTGTGCTCTAAGATATCTGTGGAGCGAGCAGCAGCAGAGAAGATGCGTGCTTCAGACCATCAGGACCTGAAGCACGTGACTGCTAGGGGCGTGGCCTAAACTCCAGAGAGCTAGGAGCTGAAGGAAAACTCCTAGCAGGGTAACTACGGGACAAAGTTATCAAGGGGCATAGACAGGGACGTAAATAGATCAGGCCGGGGCAACGCACGAGATAGCATGACAATACCAAAGGATTAGACAGAACGGATAGTTAGGACGTAGCCAAGAAGTCAGAAACCAGAGAAGCAAATATACAGTACAGAATCAAGAGACAAACTCACAACAGGGGACAGAACCGGGTCAGAACCGTATAAGCAAGCTAGAAGACAACGAACAGGCACAGGCACACAGGGGTCAACACACTCGGCCAAAGGCAAAAGTATAACTGACGGGGATTGGAGTTTTCCAGGGCTATAAGAAGCTCTCCCTGAACCATAGAGAGGCCACAATAATTAACCCCAGGCATGCAGCTCAAAGCCTGCACTGGGCTCAAGACATTAACCCCTGATGTTCAAGTCAAAGCCTGCACTGGGATCATGGCACAGATATCTGTGATAGTACTGTGCTGACTGCCACTGAGTGTATTCTTTAACCAATAACTGAGGGATTACTGTGCCAAAAGCCAATGTGCGCATTCTTTAATCCATATCTGTGGGAGTACTTTGCCAAAAGCTGCTGTGTATATTTGATAACTCATATGTGTGGGAGTACTTTGCCAAAAGCCTCTGTGTGTACTCTGCAACCATGCCTGTGGGGGGCACTGTACCCTATTGTCTGGGTGTGAAATTTTTAATCAGCTTCTCTGGGTAAAATGTGTAATCATGCTCTGGGGGTGAAATTGGTTATTTGCTTCTGTGGGGAAAATGTGAAAACATGCTCTGAGGGTTAAATTTGCTATCAGCTTCTGTTGAGTGAAATGTGGAAGCATGTTCTGTGTGTGAAATTTGTCATTAGATTCTGTGAGGGAAAAGCGAAAACTTGCTCTGTGGGTAACATTTGTTATGAGCTTTTGTGGGGTAAATGTGAAAACACACTCCTGTGGGTGAAATTTTTAACTGGACTGCTGGTAGCATGCCTCACGGTGCACCGCCAGCTCGATCCAAGATCATACTACCAGCTTTTCATTGGCAGCATTTGTAACGTAAGCTACTGGAGCTGAAATGTTGGGATACGTGCCCCATGCTCTGTGGGTGAAATTTGTAAGCTGCTTCTGTAGGGGTACTGTACCTTGTGCTTCTGTGGGTGACATTTTTAACTGGGTTGGTGGTAGCAACATTTTAATGTTATTTACTTACTTCCTATTTTATCACGAGTGCTATGGTGCACTCCTTTAAGTAATTTTCCTATCCACATTTTTTTGCAGGGCAATTGCCCTGCTCTTACTCCCATTTTTCTTCCTTTTGTAGCCCCCTAACCATTACTCTGTCCACTTTACAGCCATACAGCCATTTTACAGCACTGAAGTTCAGATACTTATTGACTTGTATAGGATTTGGTGTCCAGGATCAAGTTTGGTTCCCGAAGTCCAGCAGAAACCGGCGAATCTAAACATCCACAGGTTCGCTCGTCAGTACTGAAAGATCTTCCGAAAAATAAACTGGACTTAGGGTAACTCACTGCCAGGAGGACCCCTAACAATTAGATGTAATCTGTGGCAGCAAGTATTCAATATTCCTACACCAAAGGTAAACTTACTCATTTCCAATTTATATCAATATACCTTATACAATCGATTCCAAACAAAAGAGAAACTTTTTAAAGCTACCGTACTTTTCATTCTCTCTAATGGATGAAGGTTTTGGAATTTAGATTTTTGTCCAAGTTTTTTCACTAAAAAACTTGGACAATTGTGTTTCAATCTGTATTTTTTTAAGTCAAGCTAAAATTATGTAGAATCTTTAACCCCTTTCTGACATCAGACGTACTATCCCGTCCATGGGACCCGGGCCCCTATGCCCATGGATGGGATAGTACGACGAGATAGTACGTCTAGCGCGATCAGCGGCGCCCACGTGGTGAGCGCAGCTGATCGCGGCCGGGTGTCAGCTGATTATCACAGCTGACACCCGCCACTATGTGTCAGGGGCGGTCACGGACCACCCCCGACATGTTAACTCCTTGCACACCGTGATCAAACACGATCGTGGTGTACCGGGGGTTAAAGGGAAGCATCGGCAGGGAGGGGGCTCCCTCCATGCTTCCCTGAGCCCCCCACAGCAGCGCAATGTGCAGCGCTGCTGCAGGCGGCTCTTTCCCTGCAGGTCCCCGGATCCAAGATGGCGACGGGGACCTTCCGGGGCCTGCAGGGAGCTGGCTTCCTCAGTGCCTGCAAAGCGCAGGCAAGGAGGAAACCTGCACACTGCCTGTGACAGATTGCTGATCTGTCACAGGACAGTGATGTCCCCCCTGGGACAACCTAAGAAAGTAAAAAAAAAAAAAGTGTAGAAATAATTTTAAAAAAATCGCTAAATATATTAAAAAAAAAAAAAATTCCCTAATAAATTCATTTTTTGGAAATAAAAAAAACAAACAATAAAAGTACACATATTTGGTATTGCCGCATCTGTAACGACCTGCCCTATAAAACTGTCCCATTAGTTAACCCCTTTAGTGAACCCCTTAAAAAATAAAAATAAAAAACCAAGCAAAAAATAATGATTTATTATCATATTGCTGAACAAAAAGTGCAATAACGCGCGATCAAAAAGACGCATATAAATATCCATGGTACCGCTGAAAACGTCATCTTGTCCCGCAAAAAACGAGCCACCAAATAGCATCATCAGAGAAAAAATAAAAAAGTTATAGCTCGCAGAATAAAGCGATGCAAAAATAATTATTTTTTATATAAAATTGTTTTTATTGCATAAGAGCGCCAAAACATAAAAAAAGACATAAATGAGGTATCGCTGTAACCATACTGACCCGAGAAATAAAACTGCTTTATCAATTTTACCGCACGCTGAACGGTGTAAGCGCACCCCCCAGAAGAAATTCATGAAACGCTGGTTTTTGTTCATTCTGCGTCCCAAAAATCTGAATTAAAAGCGATCAAAAAATGTCACATGCCCGAACATGACACCAATAAAAACGTCAACTCGTCCCACAAAAAATAAGACCTCACATGACTCAGTGGGTCAAAATACGGAAAAATTATAGCTCTCAATATGTGGTGATGCAAAAACTATTTTTACAATAAAAAGCGTCTTTTAGCGTGTGACAGCTGCCAAAAATAAAAACCGCCATAAATAGTAAATCAGACCCCCCGTTATCACCCCCTTAGTTAGGGAAAAATAAAAAAAATAAAAAAATGTATTTATTTCCATTTTCCCATTAGGGTTAGGGCTAGGGTTAGGGCTAGGGCTGAGATTAGGGTTAGGGGTGTGTTTGGGTTAGGGTTGGAGTTAGAATTGGGGGGTTTCCACTGTTTGGGCACATCAGGTGCTCTCCAAATGCAACATGGCGTCTGATCTCAATTCCAGCCAATTCTGCGTTGAAAAAGTCAAATGGTGCTCCTTCCCTTCCAAGCTCTGCCATGCGCCCAAACAGTGTTTTACCCCCACATATGGGGTATCAGCCTACTCAGGACAAATTGCAAAACAACTTTTGGGGTCCTATTTCTCCTTTTACCCTTAGGAAAATAAAAAAAAAATATGATTTTTTTATTTTCACGCCCGGGCGTTAAAAAACTTCTGTGAAGCCCTTGGGGGTTCAAAGTGCTCACCACACACCTTGATAAGTTCCTTAGGGGGTCTAGTTTCCAAAATGGTGTCAATTGTGGGGGGTTTCCACTGTTTAGGCACATCAGGGGCTCTCCAAAGGCAACATGACACCCGCAGACCATTCCATCAAAGTCTGCATTCCAAAATTTCACTACTTCCCTTCCGAGCCCCGACGTGTGTGCATACAGTAGTTTTCTCCCACATATGGGGTATCAGTGTACTCAGGACAAATTGGGCAACAACTTTTGGGGTCCATTTTCTCCTGGTATCCTTGGGAAAATAAAAAAATTGGGGACTAAATGATCATGTTTTGTGAAAAAATATGATTTTTTTATTTTCACGCCTGGGCATTATAAACTTCTGTGAAGCCCTTGGGGGTTCAAAGTGCTCACCACACACCTTGATAAGTTCCTTAGGGGGTCTAGTTTCCAAAATGGTGTCATTTGTGGGGGGTTTCCACTGTTTAGGTACATCAGGGGTTCTCCAAAGGCAACATGACACCCCCAGACCATTCCATCAAAGTCTGCATTCCAAAACGTCACTACTTCCCTTCCAAGTCTCGACGTGTGCCCATACAGTAGTTTTCTCCCACATATGGGGTATCAGTGTACTCTGGACAAATTGGACAACAACTTTTGGGGTCCATTTTCTCCTGGTACCCTTGGGAAAATAGAAAAAATGGGGACTAAATGATCATGTTTGTGGAAAAAATACGATTTTTTTATTTTCACGCCCGGGCGTTATAAACTTCTATGAAGCACTGGGGGAGTTCAATGTGCTCACCACACATCTAGATAAGTTCCTTATGGGGTCTAGTTTCCAAAATGGGGTCACTTGTGGGGGTATTCCACTGTTTAGGTACATCAGGGGCTGTCCAAACGCGACATGGTGTCCGATCTCAATTCCAGCCAAAAAAGTCAAATGGCGCTGCTTCCCTTCCGAGCTCTGCCATGCGCCCAAATAGTGGTTTACCCCCACATATGGGGTATCAGCGTACTCAGGACAAATTGCACAATAACATTTAGGGTCCTGTTACCCTTGGGAAAGTAAGAATTGAGGATGAAAAGATCATTTTTGTGGAAAAAATACGATTTTAAAATTGTACGGCTGTACGTTATAAACTTCTGTGAAGCCCTTGGGGGTTCAAAGTTCTCACCAAACATCTAGATAAGTTCCTTGGGGGTCTAGTTTCCAAAATGGTGTCATTTGTGGGGGGTTTCCACTGTTTTGGTACATCAGGGGCTTTCCAAATGCGACATGGTGTCCGATCTCAATTCCAGCCAAAAAAGTCAAATGGCGCTGCTTCCCTTCCGAGCTCTGCCAAGCGCCCAAATAGTCGTTTACACCCACATATGGGGTATCAGCGTACTCAGGACAAATTGCACAATAACTTTTAGTGTCCTGTTACCCTTGGAAAAATAAAAATTGGGGGTTAAAGGATCATTTTTGTGGAAAAAATATGATTTTTTAATTGTACCACTGTACGTTATAAACTTCTGTGAAGCCCTTTTGGGTTCAAAGTTCTCACCACATATCTAGATAAGTTCCTTGGGGGGTCTAGTTTCCAAAATGGGGTCACTTGTGGGGGGTTTCCTCTGTTTAGGTATATCAGGGGCTCTCCAAATGTGACATGGCGTCCGATCAGAATTCCAGCCAATTTTGCATTGAAAAAGCCAAACGGCGCTCCTTCCCTTCTGAGCTCTGCCATGCGCCGAAACAGTGGTTCCTCCCCACATATCAGGTATGAGCGTACTCAGGACAAATTGCACAATAACTTTTCCAGTCCAATTTCTCCTTTTACCCTTGGTAAATTAAAAAAAATTGAACCTGAAATATTTTTTTGTGAAAAAAAGTTAAACGTTCATTTTTTTTTAAATATTCAAAAAATTCCTGTGAAGCACCTGAAGGGTTAATAAGCTTCTTGAATGTGGTTTTGAGCACCTTGAGGGGTGCAGTTTTTAGAATGGTGTCACTTTTGGGTATTTTCTATCATATAGACCCCTCAAAGTGGCTTCAAATGTGATGTGGTCCGTAAAAATAAAATGGTGTTGTAAAAATGAGAAATCGCTGGTCAAATTTTAACCCTTATAGGTTCCTAACAAAAAAAAATTTTGGTTCCAAAATTGTGCTGATGTAAAGTAAACATGTGGGAAATGTTTTTGTGTGCCGTATCTCTGTGATTTAAGGGCATAAAAATTCAAAGTTGGAAAATTGCGAAATTTTCAAAATTTTTTCCAAATTTCTGTTTTTTTCACAAATAAACGCAAGTTATATGAATTAAATTTTACCACTAACATGAAGTACAATATGTCACGAGAAAACAATGTCAGAATCACCGGATCCATGGAAGCATTTCAGAGTTATTACCTCATAAAGGGACAGTGGTCAGAATTGTAAAAATTGGCCTGGTCATGAACGTGCAAACTACCCTTGGGGGTAAAGGGGTTAAATATTATTTTGGTGCTGCTCTTATTTAGCTTTATTTAAGAAGTGTTCAAAAAAGAACCAATGGGACACAGAGAATTCTGCATCGCATATTAAATGTGCATGAATAGAAATATTATAATTAAGGATTTCCTCTTACCTTTAAGTATTAGCGTACCTTAATCTTTCTTTCACAGCAGAAATAATCTTTGCCTTGGTGTGGAAGGTGTATGTATGATGTGCATCTCCTTCGGCTTGCCCTTTCTGTGAGGCCTCATGTAAGAATTCGCCCTGTAATAATGGGCATGTGGGAAGGCTTAGATTGTGCAGTTCAGATAAAGACTTGACCTATTAAATAACTATTTTGTTATTTCACTACAGGTCCTTTATGTTGGGTTATCATCACGTTCAGTAGATTGAAACATAGCACTTAGTTAAAACTAATCTAAATATTGTAATTGATTTCCTTTACTTTAGGATTTGTTGCATGTTTTACATGGCTCTTCATGTAGCCAACAGTCCTGGGGGCGTTAAATTAGTTGTTGCCGAATGAAAATGTCCAATCTGTTATAATTACAAAGGTTAATATTAACCGGAGACACATGAAGTGTAGCTATGTGGAACTACTGGAAATTAGAAAGAAAGGTGGAAGGAGAATGAAATATCCACATGTCCCAGGAAAACAAAGTATTAACCTGTACACACAAAACTTAAGTCATGTAATGATGTAACATATGAGTAGTTTAGTACTTGTGAGATAAACAGTAAGGAACCCGTCTAAAACCTTATGCAGCTGTATACACAGTATTAAAGAGGTTATCCTCAAGAACAATAAGTAGAATAAAGACTCTCTGCCTTTTCTGTTTCCACCAATGTTTACAAGTTGAGTAGCTATATATGGGTCCGATCAGACATTGATTATTGACAGGTCTGCGACTAAAAAGCTGTTTGATTATTTTCATCTAATTTCCATGTATTTTGGTGTGCTGAAAACGAAAAAAATATTGAAAAAAAATCCTGGACGTCAGGATTTGCCACAAAATGCAAAATTCTCTTCAAATTTAGAAAAGTTTTCTCCATTTTTGTTTTTTTTTTATCTTAGGGTTTTGAAAGTTAAAATTACTATTAATTAATTCACATCAATGTATTGAAGATATACAATGCCAAAAAAATATAACTTTCAAAGAAAAGAACTTGCAGAGTGAGCTAATAAAACCAGCATCAACATGTTGCAAACTGAACGAGCGGGCTCTGACATGCCCGGCCTTGTTTCAATTGTTTTATCTTGGTTCTTGCCTGTTCACACTTTTTAATCTCAGTTCGTGTTAGCTCATCATATTCAACCGTGTTTCCCAAAATTAGCATTATGGCTCAGCGGAAGTGTATTAATTCGCCTGACAGTTCTGTTACATTTGTGGTGAATATACAGTGTTGAAGCAACAGCTTAATACCACAGACTTTGTGAAAAAAGTATACTTTGCATATTTCGGACTAAAGCTTGGAGATCAAGATAAAGCTTGGGCGCCTCATAAAGTGTGCAAACGGTGTGTTGAGGACCTCTGAAATTGGTTCAAGGATAAGAAAAAAGCTTTCTGTTATGGGATTCCTATGGTATGGCGAGAGAAAAAGAACCATAGTGATGATTGTTACTTTTGTTCATGCGATGTGAAAGGGTATAATTCAAAATGGAAGCATTCCATTTCATACCCCAATATTCACTCAGCAATTTGTCCCATCCCCCATGGCACAGGTATACCAGTACCCAAGGCCCCTGCTACCTTGGAAGAGATAACTAGCTCCGATGAAGGTGGAGTCATACTTGAACCAGATGATGAATCAAGTTCTGACTTTGAAGATGATACAAGACCAAAATTGTTATCCCAGGAGGAGATGAATGATTTGGTAAGAGACTTGAATCTTCCCAAAGATGCTGCTGAGTTACTCGGATCAAGGCTCAAAAGCAAGAATTTGTTGCCAGGAGTGTCTTTTTCATGGTTCAGACATCGTGAAGATGAGTTCATTCCTTACTTTGCCCAGGAAGATAAGTTGGTTTATTGCATCGATGTCGAAGGTTTAATGGGTCAATTCAAAATCCAATATGATTCAGCGCAATGACGTCGTTATATAGATTCTTCAAAAAGAAGTCTCAAAGCAGTTTTACTCCACAACGGCAGTTTTTGTGCTTCCATCCCTGTAGGTCATTCCGTGCACCTCAAGGAAACCTATGAGAACTTGGAATTGGTTCTTCGTAAACTTAAATATGAAGACCACGGTTGGCAAGTGTGCGGGGATTTGAAAGTTTTGTGCATGCTGCTCGGGCAACAAGCTGGGTATGCCAAATACCCTTGTTTTCTGTATCTATGGGACAGTTGAGACCGACAAAATCACTGGACCAAGAAGAATTGGCAGCCGAGGGTGCTCACAGTTGGTAAAAAAAATGTCCTCCGAGAAACTTTGGTTCCTCCCCATAAAGTTCTTCTACCACCTCTCCACATCAAATTGGGATTCATGAAGCAATTCGTAAAATCACTTCCAAAAGATGGAGAATGCTTCAAATACTTGGTCACCAAGTTTCCAGGCCTCTCGGAGGCAAAATTGAAGGAAGGTGTGTTCGTCGGACCAGACATTAGAAGGCTTATAGCTGATCAAGAGTTTATCAATACCATAACGCATCCTCAAAAAGAAGGGTGGATTGCATTTAAAGAGGTCGCAGATAAATTTTTAGGCAATAACAAAGACCCTGACTACAAAAAAATCGTTGGACAAATGCTGAGAGCATTTCAAGCTTTAGGTTGCCTGATGAGTTTGAAAGTGCATTTCCTCCATTCCCACCTTGACAACTTTCCTTAAAATTTGGAAGCTGTGAGTGAAAAGCAAGGTGAATGATTCCACCAGGACATTAAAGAGATGGAAAGAAGATACCAGGGAAGATGGAGCATTACAATGATGGCAGACTACTGTTGGACGCTTCAGAGAGACATTACAGATGCTACTCACAAGCGTAAATGTACCAAGAGAAGCCTCACAGGGAAGAAGAATCGATTTTAGTGTGTGTAAGTGAGCTCATTGCAGTCAAAAAAGTGATTTTCATGAAACATTTGTAATAAAAAATTAATTTTATGAGTCTATTTTCATTTATTTTGAGGTATTGTCTTATTTAACATAGTTGCTTAAATTGTCAGAAAACGTGATGTCCTATGACAAAACGGAGGTCATTTTCGGATTCAGCAGACTCAAAAACATAAAGAATAACCAAAACAGCTCTTGAAAAAATTGTTTTTGTAGACCTGTGATACCAGATCTGCTGTTTTATTAGGTTGCGAGTGACACAAATTTGTGCCGGAAGATCAATTTACATAGTTTAAGGATCCCCATACACATAAGAGGACAATTGTACAATGAATGATTTACACAACCATGGCCAGGGTCACACTGGGATGTCTGGGGCCCACAGGAGGTATGGACTCTAGGGACCCATCCTACAGCTATATGCAAATGTTATAAGTTATTAATTGGTGGGGGTCTGACAGCTGGTACCAATCTGCAAAACGTGCTGCTTTAATCCCCATTAGACTGCAGTGGCATGTATGTCTGGACCACACCATGACCAGAGCACGTATTACCACCACATAGTGTCCGAATAATTCCACATACAAGGAACAAATACCACCACACCAGACTGCATATTACCATCACACCAGTGACATTATACACAGGAGCTCTGTATATAGTGTCAGTGTACAGGTAATACAGTGATCACCAGTGACAATGCAGTATAAACAGAGGGCCTGTGTATATAGTATACAGACAATAAATTGATCACCAGTGCCAGTATACACAAGAGATCTGTGTATAGTTTATAGGTAATACAGTGACCATTGATGAAACTATACACAAGAGCTCTGTATATAGTGTACATGTAATACAGTGATCACCGGTGACATTATACACAGGAGCTCTGTATATAGTGTACAGGTAATACAGTGACCACCGGTGACATTACACACAGGAGCTCTGTATATAGTGTAGAGGTAATACAGTGATCACCAGTGTCATTATACACAGGAGCTATTGTATATAGTGTCAGTGCACAGGTATTACAGTGATCACCAGTGATATTACAGTATAAACAGGGCGCCTGTATATATAGTATACAGATAATAAATTGATCACCAGTGCCATTATATGTGGCGCCCCTGAGACTCAGTCGCCACAGAGGTACTGCACCTTCTCCTAAGGTGTAGTGCCCCACCAACTAGGTAAGTTGGGAACTCCTTTCCACACTCCAACACTCGCACCCCCCACACATGGGATGGTTCAGCAGGACCACATTGCGGCTCCATGCTTAGAGGGTAGCAGAGCACCTTTCTTGGTTCCTGGCTTCGTAACACGAGATGTGCTGGGAGGTGGGTGGAGTTGAGATATATAAAAGGTTGGGAAGGTTTAGAATTTCAGGTCAGTCTGGCGGGAGGTCAGGTGAGAGAAGGACAGTCAGTCAGGAGAGTCTGAGGATGGGTCCGAGAGGAAGGAGATCTCTAGAAGAGAGAGAGAGGAAGGAGTGCTGCAGCTGCCTCAGTGATCTGAGCCAGCTGGCACGGGAAAGGAACAGAAGGAGAAAGATGGAGAACTACAACCTAAGCTTCCATAAGAGAGAGAAGGAATGAAGGAGTAGGAGAACAGAGATGGAAGAAGGAGTGCTGTAGCTGCCTCAGTGACCTGAGCAAGCTGGCACGGGAAAGGAACAGAAGGAGAAAGACATAGAACTGCAACCTAAGCTTCCATAAGAGAGAGAAGGAACAGTGCGGAACGAAGGAGTAGGAGAACAGAGAGGAGTTGTGAGTTGGAAGAGGAACCCTGCGTATAGGTTCTCAGCGCAAGGCCGGGGCCCGGTCCCCGAGGTTGTATGGACACTTATGGTTCTGCTGCAGACACCGGTGGAGTAATTGGCTGTAAATGCACTACTCCCATCTAAGACTTGGGGCACAACAGCAACTGAATAGAGAGCCAGGACTCCGGAGAAGGGAGTCCCCGAGAGAAGCTACATCTGTCTGTCATACAAGTAGAGTTGTTAGGAACATCTGACAGGAGGAACTTCAGAGTACCACGGTACTGGAGCTCTTCACACTAAAAGGCGCAATAGAGGAGTCGTTCAGGAAAGGTACATGTTGGCGGAGTTTTGGAGAGGAGAATCCTGACTTGCCCGGGAGGTTGATTGAGTCTCTGCCTCGGAGGACACGGCACGGAGGCAGGCACCAGTGTGTACCACGAACTGTGAGTAAAGCTTTGGAACTACAAGCCCTGGTGTCTTCCATTTAATTGTGCGCCAACACCGCCAGCACTGCTACATCTGGGTACAAACATTCCTCACACTGCTTGCGCCTATTCTCATCTATTGCCATTACACTGCCCTGGGGTTACAGCTTCACCTGTGGGGAGCTACACCATCTATGCTGCAACACAACATCAGCCCCAGAGGATCTGCACGCAGTGTTGGCTTAACATCTTGCTTGCCAAACACCACAGGTGGTGTCACAAACTATTTCATTCCATTAACTACAAAGCACTATTGATTTGGGCACCCAGGGCCACGGACCGGGTCACAGTTGCCGCGACACTTCCCACTGACACCGGCCTGGTACCGAGTACTCCACAGCTCTGGGACGGGGCAACCCATATACACAGGAGGTCTGTATATAGTTTATAGGTATGTAATACAGTGACCACTGGTGATATTATACACAGGAGCTCTGTATTTATATAGCTTAATGTCCTGATGTTTTAAATAAACTCATTTTGATGGGTAAAACACTTCCCTAAGGTAAGTTAAGTAAAGCATACAACCCAGGTGTGTAAACCACAGGTAAAAAAGAAGTGTTGCAAAAAAGTATATATGTTTTTTAATTATTTTAAATTTGTATTGGACATTTTAAAAGAACAAATTAAAATAAGAAAGGTGCAGAATAGGAAAGAGGGTCAGGAATTTGAAAGTGAAATTTGCAAAATATGGTAATTAACCCCTTTCTGACACTGGACGAAACAGTACGTCCAAGGTCAGATCCCCCGCTTTGATGAGGGCTCCGGCGGTGAGCCCGCATGAAAGCCGGGACATATCTGCTGTTTTCAACAGCTGACATGTGCTCGCAATAGGCGCAGGTGGAATCGCGATCTACTAACTAGTTAAATCCTGCTGTCAACACTGATTTAACCAGCGTTTTCGGTCGAGTGGCCGGAAATACGTGCATCGCCGACCCCCATCACCTGATCGGAGGTCAGCAATGCATTGCCATAACAACCTGAGGTCTCACAGAGACCTCTATGGTTGTTGATGAGGCATTGCTA
The DNA here is from genome assembly GCF_039654945.1 of Dendrobates tinctorius. Classification (NCBI taxonomy): domain Eukaryota; kingdom Metazoa; phylum Chordata; class Amphibia; order Anura; family Dendrobatidae; genus Dendrobates; species Dendrobates tinctorius. Next base: position 5,359,765 of record NW_027361816.1, on the reverse strand, counting down.
TGAGCACCACCCTGTGGTTAGTGCTCATAGCAATGCTGTAATTCTGCTACTAGATCTGCTCATCGCCTATATGTAGCAGAGCCGATCGAGATGTGGATGCTTCTAGCCTCCCATGGAGGCTATTGAAGCATGCTAAATTTTAAAAAAATGTTTTAAAAAATATGAAAAAAAGTAAAAAATATAAAAGTTTAAGTCACCCCTTTCGCCCCATTCAAAATAAAACAATAAAAAAAAAAATCACATATACACATATTAGGTATTGCCTCGTTCAGAATCGCCCGATCTATCATTGAAAAAAGCAATAACCTGATCACTAAAAGGTGTAGTGAAAAAAAATCGAAACGCCAGAATTACCTTTTTTTGGTCACCGAGACATTGAATTAAAATGCAATAATGGGTGATCAAAAGATCGTATCTGCACATAAATGGTATCTTTAAAAATGTCATCTCGGCATGCAAAAAATAAGCATTCACCCAACCCCAGATCATGAAAAATGGAGACGCTATGGGTATTGGAAAATGGCGTAATTTTTTTTTTAGCAAACTTTGGAAGATTTTTTCACCACTTCGATAAAAAAAGAACCTAGACATGTTTGGTGTCTATGAACTCCTAATGACCTGGAGAATCATAATGGCAGGTCAGTTTTAGCCATTTAATGAACCTAGCAAAAAAGCCAAACAAAAAACCTGTGTGAGAGTGCAGTTTTTTTGCAATTTCACCGCACTTGGAATTTTTTCCTATTTTCTAGTACATGACATGGTCAAGCCAATAGTGTTGTTCAAAAGTACAACTAGTCCCGCAAAAAATAAGCCCTCACATGGCCATATTGACAGAAAAATAAAAAAGTTATGGATCTGGGAAGAAGGGGTGCAAAAAACAAAAACGCAAAACCAAAAAAAGTTGGGGTCATTAAGGGGTATAACCTTCAATAATTGCACAGTGGCATATTTATAGGAAACAATTGCATACAATCTCATTAAAAAGGGGTCATACATTTTAAAGTGCATAAATAGTTCATAAAAGTATTGTAAAAATTGAAATAAATACTTATAATCAATTGTATCTCTAACACAAAACAATATAACACTATAAACTGCTCCGAGAAGGGTATACGTGACGTGGTGGAGTGGCTTCGTATACATTTAGTGCAAAAAACATATCAACTAAATACCCTGTTTCCTCTCCTATGTAAAATTGTTAAATTGCACAGACCCAGTCAGTCCCACCATTCAACATCAGAGACGCTCTCACAAATCACTTAAACATCTGCTCACTCTTTCTATCCTCCTTCTCCTAGTCGCAGGAGACATTGCTCCCAACCCTGTCCCCCATGTTATAGAAAGTCAAACCCCCCGACTGCTACACTCAGAAACCCCTCTAATCTTATTAATATTCCCTGCATGCCATCTGTCTCTCTTAATTGTGCACTTTGGAATTCTCGCTCAGTGTGTAACAAACTCTCCTTCATCCATGACTTCTTCCTTTCTAATTCGCTTAACCTCCTAGATCTTACTGAAACCTGGATCCAGCAGTCAGACACTACCGCAGCTGCTGCTCTTTCATACGGGGGGGGGCTACACTTCTCTCATACCCCAAGATCAGACAATAGAGCAGGTGGAGGCGTTGGTCTTCTCCTATCACCAAAATGTACATTTCAGGTTATCCCTCAACTACCCTCACTAGTCTTCCCTTCTTTTGAGGTCCATGCCGTCAGACTCTACACCCCCTTCTCCATGCGAGTGGCGGTGGTATATCGTCCTCCTGGCCCCTCCCATCAGTTCCTGGATCATTTTGCCACTTGACTTCCACATTTTCTCTCCTGTGACATCCCTACCCTCATCATGGGAGATTTCAACATCCCCATTGCTCTTCCCCTCTCACCATCTGCTACTCACCTTTTATCTCTAACCTCCTCATTTGGCCTTTCGCAGCTTACTAATTCTCCAACGCATGAAGACGGAAACTCCCTCGACTTGGTCTTCTCTCGGCTTTGTGCAGTGGATGATTTTGCAAACTCCCCTCTCCCGCTCTCTGACCACAATCTTCTTTCATTCTCTATCAAGAACTGCCAGGCTGCTCAGTTCACCCCCACTGTCCAGACTTATAGAAACATACAGGCCATTAACACCCAGAAACTTATGAAGAACTTGCAGTCTTCATTGGCCCCTATCTCCTCCCTCTCATGTCTTGATTCTGCATTGAAGCACTACAATGAAACACTTCAAATTGCCCTGGATGAATTTGCACCCCCTATAAATAGAACACCGCAACGCAGTCGGCGACAACCCTGGCACACGGTGCAAACACGTTTACTGCAGCAGTCCTCCAGGTGCGCCGAACGTCTGTGGAGAAAATCCAATCTACACGAAGATTTCATCCATTTTAAGTTTATGCTTAGAACATACAACACTGCCCTTCACCTCTCCAAACAAGCCTATTTCAACACTCTCATCACCTCACTGTCCAATAACCCGAAACGTCTCTTTGACACTTTTCATTCTCTACTCAATCCAAGAGTACAGGCCCCAACCACGGAGCTCCGAGCTTATGATCTGGCCAATTACTACAAAGAAAAAATTGACCAGATTCGACAGGAAATTATCTCCCAATCACCTCATACCATGCACTGTCCTCCCTCCCCCACTGCATCTAGCTCACTCTCTGATTTTGAACCAGTCACAGAAGAAGAAGTAAGCAGGCTCCTTGCATCTTCTCGCCCAACCACTTGCACCAGTGACCCATTTCCGTCACATCTCCTCCAGTCCCTTTCCCCTGCTGTGACCCCTCACCTAACTAAAATATTTAACCTCTCTCTCTCTTCTGGTATTTTTCCCTCCTCATTTAAGCATGCCATCATACATCCACTACTTAAAAAACCATCCCTCGACCAAAACTGTGCCGCTAACTATAGACCTGTCTCTAATCTTCCCTTCATCTCTAAACTTCTGGAACGCCTGGTCCACTCCCGTCTTATCCGCTATCTCTCAGAAAACTCTGTTCTCGACCCTCTCCAATCCGGTTTCCGCTCTTAACACTCCACTGAAACTGCCCTCACTAAAGTCTCTAATGATCTGCTAACAGCTAAATCAAATGGTCATTACTCCATGCTAATTCTCTTGGATCTCTCTGCAGCATTCGACACTGTGGATCATCAGCTCCTCCTCACTATGCTCCGTTCCATTGGCCTCAAGGACACCGTTCTCTCATGGTTCTCCTCCTATCTCTCCGACCGCTCCTTTACTGTATCTTTTGCCGGTTCCTCCTCCTCTCACCTTCCCCTTACTGTTGGGGTCCCTCAAGGATCGGTTCTAGGCCCCCTCCTCTTCTCCTTGTACACTGCCCCTATTGGTCAAACAATCAGTAGATATGGTTTCCAGTACCATCTCTATGCTGATGACACCCAATTATACGCTTCTTCTCCTGACATCACTCCAGCCTTTCTAGAAAACACCGGCGATTGTCTAAAGGCTGTGTCTAATATCATGTCCTCACTATATCTGAAACTGAACCTGTCAAAGACTGAACTCCTGGTGTTTCCTCCCTCTACTAATGTACCTATACCCGACATTGCTATTTCTGTGGGTGGCTCCACTATTACTCCCCAGCAACAGGCCCGCTGTCTTGGGGTAATACTTGATTCTGAGCTTTCCTTTGCCCCCCACATTCGATCACTGGCTCGCTCTTGTCATCTGCACCTCAAAAACATTTCTAGAATTCGACCTTTTCTTACTTTTGACTCTGCAAAAACTCTTACTGTTTCTCTTATTCATTCTCGTCTCGACTATTGTAACTCTCTTCTAATCGGTCTCCCTCTTACCAAACTCCCCTCTCCAATTTGTCTTGAATGCTGCAGCCAGGATCATATTCCTCACCAATCGTTACACCGATGCCTCTACCTTGTGCCAGTCATTACACTGACTACCCATCCACTCCAGAATTCAGTATAAACTTTTTACCCTCACCCACAAAGCCCTCCATAGCTCAGCACCACCTTACATCTCCTCCCTTGTTTCAGTATACCACCCTACCCGTGCCCTCCGTTCTGCTGATGACCTGAGGTTAGCATCCTCAATAGTCAGAACCTCCCACTCCCGTCTCCAAGACTTTACACGTGCCGCGCCAATTCTTTGGAATGCACTTCCCAGGTCAATACGATTAGTCCCCAATCCCCACAATTGTAAGCGTGCCCTGAAAATGCATTTATTCAGACTGGCCTATCGCCTCAACACATTAACCTAATCTATCCCTGTGTGGCACAGCCAAAAGTTTTACCATAACCAGATTTCCCACATCATGTTCCCACATGCTTTATGCATCCATTAGCCCTCTGTGTTTGTACTGTTACACACTTAACATTATGGCTGGTCCATACAATCCCACCTTTCGTGTCTACCTCTTTCCTCATAGACTGTAAGCTTGCGAGCAGGGCCCTCATTCCTCTTGGTATTTGTTATAATCTACTGTATGTGATTATTGTTATGCTGTAATGTCTATTGTCTGTACAAATCCCCTCTGAAATGTAAAGTGCTGCGGAATATGTCGGCACTATAGAAATAAAATTTATTATTATATTATTATTATTTTTATCACCTTTTACCAGCACTTGCTGCTTATTGTTACATATATTTTACAACAGAGTATTCATGCACGTTTGTCATGCTGTGTGTTTTTTCTGTGTCTCAGTCTTTGGGTGGTGTGAACATTGTCTTACTGACCTGTTCATTCTTGTGCATGTCCCATATGTTTTTAATTTATTAATTTCTTGCTCATGCAAGCTTTGGGAGATTCCCGCCTCTCTCTTGTGGGACATAATAATAATAATAATCTTTATTTATATAGCGACAAAATATTCCACAGCGCTTTACAGTTTAACAGTTTCAAAACACAAGTCATAAGTAACAACGTTAACAATACAGTAATTAAAGTAAAATAAGATGACCCTGCTCGTGAGAGCTTGCAATCTACAATGAGGTGGAGGAGATACAAACTACAGGTGTGTATTTACAATGATATATTTACAATGATGGTCCAGCCATCTTGAGAAGGTGGGGGACAGAGATAGTGAATGGGCTACATACTCTATACTTGCACATAAAATGAGTGATTAGTGAATATGATAGGCTGCTCTGAATAGATGTGTTTTGAGAGAGCGCCTAAAACTGTGCAAATTGTGGATAGTCCTAATTTCTTGGGGTAGAGCATTCCAGAGGATTGGCGCAGCGTGGGATAAGTCTTGGAGTCGGGAGTGGGAGGTGCGAATTAGTGCAGAGGTTAGTCGAAAGTCTTTTGCAGAGCGCAGCGGTCGGCTAGGCTGATAGACAGAAATGAGGGAGGAGATGTAGGGGGGTGCTGCACTGTGGAGAGCTTTGTGGGTGAGAACAAGTACTTTGAATTGGACCCTATAATGAATGGGCAGCCAATGTAAGGACTGGCGAAGAGCGGACGCGTCCGAGTACCGATTAGCCAGGTAGATGACCCTGGCTGCTGCATTAAGTATAGACTGGAGAGGGGAGAGTCGAGTAGCGGGGAGGACAATTAAAAGAGCGTTGCAGTAATCCAGGTGGGAGTGGATCAATGCTACAGTGAGGATTTTTGTTGCTTCCATGGTGAGAAAAGGGCGAATTCTGGAGATGTTCTTTAGGTGTAGGAGAGGGCAAGACATTGTATATGGGATGTGAAGGAGAGGTTGGTGTCAAACATAACACCCAGACAGCGTGCCTAGTGCCGGGGTGTTATTATGGTGCCACCCACGGAGAGGGAAATGTCAGATTTAGGGAGGTTAGTAGATGGCGGGAGCAGAAGAAGTCCAGTTTTTGAGAGGTTAAGTTTCAGATAGAGAGCGGACATGACGTTGGAGACTGCGGACAGACAGTCACTGGCGTTCTGTAGTACAGCGGGGGTATGGTCGGGGGATGCACATAAAGAGCCATTTTGCCCAGCGTGTCCATACCGGGCAGCGCCTTCCTGAATCCTACTCATGTAGGTATTGTTCACATGTTCACATGATCAGGTTTAAATACATTAAATAGGACTCCTCCGAGAAGGGTATTCTGCCTTCAGGCACGCTGACACGATGTGCAATCCAGCATACAGTATAAACCACAGCTCTGTCTTCCAAAATAAGCAGACTGTTCTCTGTAGTCTAACTTGTTTATTTGTGAAGATTATAGAACATGCGCAGTAAAACTACAAGGAATACAAATAACATGCATAAGTATTGGGCAGATGATCACAGCTAAGACAATCACAGAAGTGTACATTGTGATGCAAACATTACATAGGAATACATTAGTTTATGATTACATTTACTGAGAACTGGCAACTAAAGGGTTAATGACATCTCTTGGCTGCTAGACAGTAAATAAACCTCTCTGAATCACTACATTGCAAGAAAGACTAAGCTTACCAGAAATGCTTTAGCCGGGTAGTGACTCAAGTAGAGAAGTTGCAGGAAAAACAAAGATTACACAGGAGGACAAAATAACATGTGCATCCTAAGAGATCCACAGAAGCAAAATGGCCCTTCTTCATCCCAGAATACATTGCTTCCTTCCCACAAAGCACTGCTTTAATCCCATAGTGCATTGCTTCTGTTAAAGTCACAGGCTTTATAATGCTATTGAAGACACTGCTATAAATTCAGCCACCACTAGATGGTGCTATAATTAACCCAGCAATAATAAAACATTCTTTGCCCTATTAAGAGGGCAGAACACTCCCCGCTTGGCATTAACTAATGCCACTTACAGGCTCTTTAGGTGAAAGCAATAGAATTAGCTCTGCAACTGGTCTGAGGAATAGTTTACTCTCCCCAGCCTTCCACACTTTGACCTCGACCTTGCGCACCTTCTCATCTTTGCTTGGGAACACATTGGTAACGAGGCCCAGAGGCCACTCATTTCGATGTGACTGGCTGTCCTTCATGAGCACAATATCACCGGGTTTGATGTTCGGCTTGTCGATCTGCCACTTCTTCCTAGGCTATAAGGTGGCGAGGTATTGCTTTCTCCATCTGTCCCAGAAAGTATTGGAGAGACTTTGAACTTGTCTCCATTGACATCTGTAGAAGTCCTTGTTGCTGAATTCTCCCAGTGAAGCGCTAGGAGTGTCGGTTTTCTGAGTGAGTAACATGGCGGGAGTGAGAATGGTTGGATCTTCAGCATCACTGGAGAATGCAGTCAGTGGTCTGGCATTTATGATGGCCGAAACTTCTGCCAAGAATGTAGTCAAACCTTCGTGTGTGAGTCTTGTGCTACCTTCTTGCAAGGAGATAGAGTCTAAGATTCTGCATGCTATTCCTATCATCCTCTCCCAAGCACCTCCCATGTTAGAAGAGTGTGGTAAATTGAAGGTCCAGGTACATCCCTGTTCTCTCAGGTATCTTTCCACACTGGTAATGTCTAGGTTGGAAGGAATTTGGAGTTCTTTCATTTCTCCTATGAAATTTGTGCCTCTGTCAGAGCAAATGTGTTTCACGGTGCCTCTGATGGCAATGAAGCGTTGGAGTGCATTTGTGAAACTTGATGTGTCCATGGATTCAATCACTTCGATGTGGACCACTCTGATGGACATGCAAGTAAACATAACTGCCCAGCGTTTTGCGTTGACTTGGACTCTTCTAGTATGTCGTGCACCCAGAGACCATGGCCCGAATACATCCAGTCCAACGTTGGTAAAGGGAGGATCCATACTTAGTCTGTCTGATGGGAGATTGGCCATCTTTGGGCTTTGAGTCGCACCGTGGAGTTTGCGACAAGTCACACAGTTGAAGATGAGTTTACTCACACATCTCTTTGCCCCGACTATCCATAGTCCAGCAGTTTGTAGTTTCCCTTCGGTAAACAATCGGCCCTGATGTTTCACCAAAACATGATGGTGCTGTTTGAGCAGAGTAGTCACATGATTATGGCCAGGAATTATTACAGGGTGTTTTTCCACGAATTCCACCTTGGCTTCCTGAAGACGACCTCCAATTTGTATCAGCTTGTTTTGGTCAATTATTGGATCAAGCTTTTTCAAGACGCTGTCTCTAGAAATGGGTTGACCTTTGTTGAGGTTGTCTATTTCTTTGGCGTAACACTAGCGTTGTATGGTACGAATTATCGTGTTTTTGGCATTTTCCAGGTTCGGAGAGGTAAATGCGTGTTTGCAATGGTGCCAACCTTTACAAGACTTCTGACTGGTGCGTATGCGTTGCCTCTCTGGGGTTTAAATGGTAGCGGACCATCCAACTCTTTCACTCATCTCTTACCATCTCTCGATCCATGATGTCCAAAAACAGTCTGTCTTCTATGCAGTGGCGTAGCAACTGTTTGTGGCGCCCGGGGCGGTCGAAAAATTTGCCGCCCCTTTGGTCGTTGATAATTCGGAAGCATCCGAAGAGCCCACACTACACTCAAAGATCTAATTTTTAGTCTGCTACTAACTCTGCTATTATTTCTAAATTTCTAGACTTTCAACTTCTTGCAGTTCTCTATATATATGTATGTATTAGCTTGATGATGCTGGATGAAGACCTAATGGCTTTTTTTAATAATAATTTTTAATAATGTGACAGAAAAAAAACCAGAAAGTACAAATTATTTTGGCGGACAGGGGGCGGACACTGACAGCTTGGGGTCCCTGTGCAAGAAATGTGTCCGGGCCCCCCTCCTTTTATGGCGTCAAAGCTACGTGTGTGTGTGTATATATATATATAGATAGATAGATTATTGATATTATATAGCCACACACACACATACAGGTATATATTACATAGTCTCCTTTATTATGTATATTGCTGTCCCATACACAGTGCCTTCTCTTGTTATGTACAGTTCTGTCCCTTACATATTGGATTATATAGAGCCCTGTTTTTTATTACATACCGTCCTGTCTTGTTAGCTGTATAATGCAATGATGGCTGATGGAGCATGGGAAAGCTTCCTTTCTAATGGAGGAGCTGATGGACTGGTCGTCTGGTCACCGGCTCCTCGATCAGCAGTCATTTTATATCTAACAAGAGAGGGGACCATGTAATAAAAGAGGGCGCTGTGAATAACAAAAATAACAAAAATACACTATGTAAGAGACAGCACTATACATAACAGCAGAGGAAGCTATATAATAAGGGACGGCACCATATATAACTAGAGAGGATGGTAGGTAATAAGGGGCGGTGTTATACATAATAAAAGAGGAAACTATGTAACTAAGGATGGTGTTATACAGAATTAGTGAGTACACTATATACTAAGGGACTGTGTTAGACATAATAAACGATAATGTCTTCCTCCACCTCCCCCTGTTCCTAAGGCCATTATAAGTCCCCCTTCCTCCCATCCCAATCCCCCACACCCCTCATTGTCCTCCTCCCCTCGCATCCCATTATTGTCCTCTCCCCCACCTCCATCATTTTCTTCTCCACCACTATCTTTGCTTTCTCCCCCACCACTCCCATCATTGCCCATTCCACCACCTCCATCATTTCCTCCTCCTCCACCACCCCCATTTATTGCCCTTTCCACCACCACCATCATTGCATTCTCACCCACCACCCCATCATTGCCCTCTCGACCATCACCCCATCATTGTCTTCTCCCCATCACTGCCTTCTCCATCACCCCATCACTGTGCCTTCTCCCCATCACTCCCATCATTGCCTGCTCCATCACCCCATCACTCCCATCATTGTCTGCTCCATCACCCCATCATTGCCTGCTTCATCACCCCCATCATTGCCTGCTCCATCACCCCATCACTGCCTGCTCCATCACCCTATCACTGCCTTCTCCATCACCCCATTACTGCCTGCTCCATCACCCCCATCACTCCCCTCATTGCCTGCTCCATCACCCCATCATTGCCTGCTCCATCACCCCCATCATTGCCTGCTCCATCACCCCCATCACTCCCCTCATTGCCTGCTTCATCACCCCATCATTGCCTGCTCCATCACCCCATCACTGCCTGCTCCATCACCCCCATCACTCCCCTCATTGCCTGCTCCATCACCCCATCACTGCCTGCTCCATCACCCCCATCATTGTCTGCTCCATCACCCCATAATTGCCTGCTCCATCACCCCATCATTGTCTGCTCCATCACTCCCCTCATTGCCTGCTCCATCACCCCATCATTGCCTGCTCCATCACCCCATCATTGCCTGCTCCATCACCCCATCATTGCCTGCTCCATCACCCCCATCATTGCCTGCTCCACCACTGCCTGCTCCATCACCCCATCATTGCCAGCTCCATCACCCCATCATTGCCTGCTCCATCACCCCATCATTGTCTGCTCCATCACCCCATCATTGCCTGCTCCATCACCCCATCATTGCCTGCTCCATCACCCCATCATTGTCTGCTCCATCACCCCATCATTGCCTTCTAGACCATCACTCCCATCATTGCCTGCTCCATCATACACACAGACACACACACACACACAGACATACATACATACATACACACAAGACACCACCTCTCTCCTCTCACCTGTCCGCAGCATCGCCCGCGCTTCCTCCCTCACACAGCAGCGGCCGCTGAATGATGACGTCACTCAGCGGCGCTCCTCTGTGTGAAACAGGAAGCGCGGCCTCCGGGCAGGAAGCAGGACGGACCATTGCCGCTCCGCTCCTGCTATTCACTCTTGCAGGCAGCGGAGCTGCCGTGATCGCATCGCTCCCTGCCCGCCGCTGCACTGCACTGCAGGGTGGAATTGCTGCTGCCGCGCCGCCCCCACACACATGCCGCCTGGGGCGGACCGCCCCCCCTGCCCCCCCACGCTACGCCAGTGCTTCTATGGACATTGCTAGCTTATTGTCCTCTTTTGTTGTGTGGAAAACTGTGCACCCTATGTGATCTTGGTCTCCATCACATGAGTGGTCTTCACAGGATGGATCAGCTAATGTACAAGGTATAGGAGCATTGTGTGGCAACTGTTACCAGGAAGCTACTCTTACATGGCTGGAAGAGAGACGGATGTCCATTTTCAAGAGTATTGGTAAGCATGCTGTCAACTAAGGCGGCTTGTGTGCTCCTCCTAGGCAGACGTCCCCTATGATCACCCATCCAAGGTCATGCCTCTGTGCATACGGAGCATTCCTGGAGCCGTTTATACATTCTCTAGCCTTGTGGACTTGTAGTATATCTCTTCCCAGAAGTAAACTATTGGGGTTCCTGGATCTAGTTCAGGTATCAGGTGGGCTATACGCTTTAGATGAGGGTGATATGTCCCCACCTCCCGTGAAGGTATTTCTGACCTGTTGTCAGGAATCTAGTTGCAGTCCAGGATGGTCGGTAGTATTTGGCAGGTCTGGCAATCCACTTTGTATCCGGATGCTTTTCTCCCCGCCATCTCAACGGTACCTGAACATGTTCTCAGGGTGGAGGGAGAACCAGGGCCTACAATGCTGAAGTTGTCAAAGAAGATGGACCTGGCTAGAGACCTGTTATTTTGGTCATCCAGGATTGCATAAATCTTGAAGGCTTTGTCCTTGCGACCTGCGGGATAAACTCGGACAAGGCAGATTTTTGAACAGGACCTTCCTCCTGTGAGTCCTGTACAGATCTCAGTACATTTAGAGCTGACATCTGGGGGGTCTTCGCCAGTGTCTTTCTGCTTTCCATCGTGCTCCTCTGCTTGCGACAACATTCGTGGAGGTGATCCAGGGTGCAAGGCTGTATTGTGATCCGTGCTGCTGCATTCTGCATATTTCACGCTAGCTTCACAGTTCCTGGCGAAGTGAGAGGTTGCGGCACAACATTTGAAGCAGATGTTGTTCTCCTTGAAGAAACCTTTGCGATCCTCCAAAGACTTCTCCCTGAAGGCTCTGCATTTTAGTAGAGGATGTGTTTTCTTGTGTAGAGGACAATATTTACTGACATCCTGAGGTTTGCTCTCGTCTGGAGGAGTTTTATTCACCTTGTGAGGAGGGCATGTGGAATCAATGTTAGTTTTGTGGGCTGCCACAGATGTCTTACCGGGTTTGACACCAGTGGCTGTGGAACACGACAGAGTAAAGTCAAAACTAGGGTAATTTCTAATCCTAGATTGTTTGGTGACAAAATCAACAAATACAGTGAAAGGAGGAAATGATACATTATGATTGTGTTTATACTCTGAACCACATGTAATCCACTTTTCTTGTAGGTTGTAGGAAGTTTCTGTACTATCAGATTGACACCCCTAGCGGTATCTAAGAATGCCAATACGGGCAAGTCTCCTTCCTGCTGAGCAACCTGCAGCTCATTCAACAAATCTCTCAGTTCTCTAAGCTTTAGATAACCTTTAGGTCCTATCTTAGGAAAGTCCTCAATTCTTTTATATAAAGCATTCTCTATGACTTCTCCTGCCCCATAGCATTCATCGAGTCTTTCCCACACCTTATGTAGGGCTGTGCGAGGATGCTTTACATTAATGTCTCTCAGTCTTTTGGCATGCTCGACTGACTCACTTCCGAGCCACTTTACCAGGAGATCTAACTCCTCACCACAACAAAGGTCCAGACCATGAATGGCATTCCGGAACGAGGCTTGCCATGACCGATAGTTCTCGGGTTTGTCAGTGAACTTTACAAGTCCCTTTGTAACCAGTTCTTGGCAGGCAAGGAACTTTGCAAGGTCCTTGATGGCTCTGTCAGTGCTGGCACGATGTCTAGTGTGTGGTGCATCACCATACCTGTAGACGCTTGTTACTCCGGATAGTCTGTGCGGTACCTTGTTGGTGAAGAAGGTGTCTCTTTAAGGCGGGATGGGAGCTGTACCTTCTTTTCAGTGGAATGATCGCTCTAGTTGACATCTCTGTGCTGGACGTCTCCTCGCCTATGGTAGTGAAGCTCGGGGTTGGATCGCTGGTAATCGGCATGGGCTGATCAATATGATGCGCCAGGGCTGTCATCTACGCCGGAATGTTGACGGACGTACTCTGTGACACGTTGCGCTGGATCTTGCTGCTCTAGATCTGGTCTGAGAATGCTGTTGTGTCTCTCAGAATCAGGATCTTTCATAGCTTCCAAATACTCTGCTTTAGCTATTGCAGCTGCTGTCTCTTTGTCTGCCGCAAGTCTTTTTAGCTCTGCTTGCAAACGAGTGGTTTCTGCATCTTGATCTGCTTGTCTCAGCTTTGGATGCATCTCTCGTTCGGTGAAGGAGGATCTTGCTTTGGCTGCTTCAGCCTCGGCGCGAGCGACAGCAGTTAGCTCTGCTAAGGACGACCTTCTGGAGCTTGCTCGTGACCTTGTTTTGAGTGAAGATTTACTTTTCCGAGACATTATGCATTTAACTGAGTGCTGCTTAGTATATTGGCGGGAAAGTTTATGTATGGCAGCTTCCACGTGGTGGGGAAGATGTAGCACTTCTTGCGGGCTGCGGTAGCGTTCTGCGGCTGTATGGCGGCTGCTGTGAAACCCGTATGCGGAGCAGTGTGGGTGTTAGCGGTCCCGTACAGTCTATGCAATCACCGCGTGCGACCGGCGGTCCTTTAATGAGCCCTGGGCTTGTCTCCTGCGGCTGTATGGCGGCTGCTGTAGTACCTGTGTGCGGAGCAGTCTGGGTGATAGCGGTCCCTTACAGCCTGAATTCACTATCGCAGGCATCTGGCATCTGTTTTACTAGGCCCTGGATTTGTCTCCTGCGGCTGTATGGCTGCTGCTGTAGTACCCGTAAGCGGAGCAGTCTGGGTGATAGCAGTCTCTTACAGCCTGAATTCACTATCGCAGGCGTCTGGCATCTGTTTTACTAGGCCCTGGATTTGTCTCCTGCGGCTGTATGGCGGCTGCTGTAGTACCCGTATGTGGAGCAGTCTGGGTGATAGCGGTCCCTTACAGCCTGAATTCACTATCACAGGTGTCTGGCATCTGTTTTACTATTCTGCCTTCAGGCATGCTGACACAATGTGCAATCCAGCATACAGTATAAACCACAGCTCTGTCTTCCAAAATAAGCAGACTGTTCTCTGTAGTCTAACTTGTTTATTTGTGAAGAGTATAGAACATGCGCGGTAAAACTACAAGGAATACAAATAACATGCATAAGTATTGGGCAGATGATCACAGCTAACACAATCACAGAGGTGTACATTGTGATGCAAACATTACATAGGAATACATTAGTTTATGATTACATTTACTGAGAACTGGCAACTAAAGGGTTAATGACACTTCTTGGCTGCTAGACAGTAACTAAACCTCTCTGAATCACTGCATTGCAAGAAAGACTAAGCTTACCAGATATACTTTAGCTGGGTAGTGACTCAAGTAGAGAAGTTGCAGGAAAAACAAAGGTTACACAGGAGAACAAAATAACATGTGCATCCTATGAGATCCACAGAAGCAAAATGGCCCTTCTTAATCCTAGAATACATTGCTTCCTTCCCACATAGCACTGCTTTAATCCCATAGTGCATTGCTTCTGTTAAAGTCACAGGCTTTATAATGCTATTAAAGACACTGCTATAAATTCAGCCACCACTAGATGGTGCAATATGAACCCAGCAATAATAAAACATTCTTTGCCCTATTAAGAGGGCAGAACAAATGGTATATCTTGACATAGTGGAGAGGCTTCGTATAGATTTTTTTGCAAAAACATATCAACTAAATACCCTGTTTTTGTTATCATCTTTTACCAGCACTTGCTGCTTATTGTTACATATATTTTACAACAGAGCATTCATGCATGTTTGTCATGCTGTGTGTTTTTTCTGTCTCCATCTTTCGGTGGTGTGAACATTGTCTTACTGACCTGTTCATTCTTGTGCAAGTCCCATGTGTTTTTAACTATAAATTTAGTATACAGTGGGTTCGGAAAGTATTCAGACCCATTTAAAATTTTCACTCTTTGCTTCATTGCAGCCATTTGGTGAATGCAAAAAAGTTCATTTTTTCTCATTAATGTACACTCTGCACCCCATCTTGACTGAAAAAAACAGAAAGGTAGAAATTTTGCAAATTTATTAAAAACGAAAAACTGAAATATCACATGGCCATAAGTATTCAGACCCTTTGCTCAGATACTCATATTTAAGTCACATGCTGTCCATTTCCTTGTGATCCTCCTTCAGATGATTCTACTTCTTCTTTGGAGTCCAGCTGTGTTTAATTAAACTGATAGGAATTGATTTGTAAAGGCAGACACCTGTCTATATAAGACCTCAAAGCTCACAGTGCATGTCAGACCAAATGAGAATCTGGCCAAGGAGCTCAGAGACAGAATTGTGGCAAGGCACAGATCTGGCCAAGGCTACAAAAGAATTTCTGCAATACTTAAGGTTGCTAAGAGCAGAGTGGCCTCCATAATTGTTAAATGGAAGAAGTTTGGGACCACCAGAAGTCTTCCTAGACCTGGCTGTCTAGCCAAACTGAGCAATCGTGGGAGAAGAGCCTTGGTGAGAGAGGTAAAGAAGAACCACAAAATCACTGTGGCTGAGCTCCACAGATGCAGCTGGGAGGTGGGAGAAAGTTCCACAAAGTCAACTATCACTGCATCCCTCCACCAGTCGGGCCTTTATGGCAGAGTCGCCCGACGGAAGCCTCACCTCAGTGCCAGACATATGAAAGCCTGCATAGAGTTTGCTAAAAAACACATGAAGGACTTCCAGACTATGAGAAATAAGATTCTCTTGTCTGATGAGACGAAGATAGAACTTTTTGGTGATAATTCTAAGCGGTATGTGTGCAGAAAACCAGGCACTGCTCATCACCTGCCCAATACAATCCAACAGTGAAACATGGTGGTGGCAGCATCATGCTATGGGGGTGTTTTTCCACTGCACAGACCGGATGACTGGTTGCAATTGAAGGAAAAATGAATGCGGCCAAGTACAGAGATATATTGGATGAAAGCCTCTTCCAGAGTGCTCTGGACCTCAGACTTGGCCGAAGGTTAACCTTCCAACAAGATAATGACCCTAACCACACAGCTAAAATAGCAAAGGAGTGGCTTCAGGACAACTCTGTGACCATTCTTTACTGGCCCAGCCAAAGCCCTGATCTAAACCTAATTGAGCATCTCTGGAGAGACCTGAAAATGACTGTCCACCAACATTCGCCATCCAACCTGACGAAACTGGAGAGGATCTGCAAGGAAGAATGGCAGAGGATCCCCAAATCCAAGTGTGAAAAACGTGTTGCATCATTCTCAAGAAGACTCATGGCTGTACTAGCTCAAAAGGGTGCTTCTACTCAATACTGAGCAAAGGGTCTGAATACTTATGACCATGTGATATTTCAGTTTTTCTTGTTTAATAAAAATGCAAAAATTTCTACATTTGTTTTTTCCAGTCAAGATGTGGTGCAGAGCGTACATTAATGAGAAAATAATGAACGTTTTTAAATTTACCAAATGGCTGCAATGAAATAAAGAGTGAAAAATTTAAAGGGGTCTGAATACTTTCCGTACCCACTATATGCATTAGATAAGCAAGTAATATTTGTCCTTTTGTTTCCCCAATTTTTTAAGGTATTCAAAAAAGAAAAGCCTGTTTAAAGTATGTATCAGAATTTATATGGTGCTAATAGAGTGCATCTGGTTGTGACTAGTGATGAGCAAGCATACTCAATGCTCGGGTTTTCCCGAGTATGCTCTGGTGTCCTCTGAGTATTTTGGCATGCTCGGAGATTTAGTTTGTGTCGACGCAGCTGCATGATTTGCGGCTGCTGGACAGGCTGAATACATGTGAGGAATTCTTGTTTGTTATGGAATCCCAACATGTATTCAGGCTGTCTAGCAGCCGCAAATCATGCAGCTGCTTTGACACAAACGAAATCTCCAAGCACGCCAAAATACTCAGAGGACACCCGAGCATGCTCGGGAAAACCCGAGCAACGAGTATACTTGCTCATCAATAGTTGTCACCAAATTAAGTCTGATGTTGCTCCAAATGGGAGGTATTTAGCAGATCTGGTCACACACTTATTAAAACAATGTTAAGGAAACCAATACATTCATGATTGTGAGATGCAAGGGGAAAGTGTAAAAACCAAAGTTATTACCTGAATTTTGAGCAATAAGTGGCGGTAGTTTAATCCAGTCTCTCTGCCCCAACGTGCACGTTTCGCCCTGCTTCTTCAAGAGCTCTGTATATAGTGCACATGTAATATGGTGATCTCCGATGACACTATACACAGGAGCTCTGTATATTTTGTACAGGTAATACAGTGACCACAGGTGACATTATACACAGGCTCTCTGTATATAGTATATAGTGTATAGTGTCAGTGTACAGGTAACACACTGACTCACCAGACTCAGTAGACTAGGTTCTTGTCCTGATGAAGAGGTCCTGTGTTGACCTCGAAACTCATTTAATCTGTAAGCCTGCTAAAATAATGTTTTCAAACAAAAATTTTTCGTTGGATATAATTAGCAGCGCATCCAGTGACTGTTCACCCGGATACATTCTTTCTCTAAGTCCTTTAGACTCGTGTCCTGCAGCAACTTATATATGTGTTTGATACATGTTGCCTTGTTGCAACACCACCAGGTGAGCACATCCATGTTGGTTTCTGTATTTGTTTTTACATTTAAAACCCTGTTGTGCGCTCTTCCTTTTCCCAGTTTTCCTTACTACTGTCTGTCACACTGATGCCTCGGCAGGTTGGCGCGAGCGAGGGGGTTGTGGCCCCACTGTGCAACAAACCAGACTACCCTGGAAGGGGCGTGACTAAGACAGCTGCCTTGGTTTTCACTGGAGCCTTTGATGGTGAGGTCAGGCTTTTACGGCAGGCAGCTGCCAGATGCCACTCCAGGATGGTGTCTTGCTGTGGCTGCTGATCCCACTTGGGGAGACGAAGCACTAGCACAGGTGCGAGCGACAGGCATGATTGGCAGATGAGCACGGCTGATACTCGGACGAGTAGGCAGGCAAGCATGGCTGAGACACTGGCAGGCGGGCACGGTTGAGACACTGGCAGGCGGGCACGGCAGAGAAACAAGGCAGGCAGGCACGGCTGAGACACAGGGCAGGCAGGCACGGCTGATACACAGGGCAGGCAGGCACAGCTGAGACACAGGGCAGGTGGGTACGGCTGAGACACAGAGGGAGGGACCAACTCGAAAGGCACAGGGACATGGGCAGGAAGGAGTGGTGTATGGAATAGGTAGGGTCCTGTTCACACAGCTGGTGGAGGTACTAGTACTGGCAGGAAGGAATGTGTATGAAGGAACAGGTAGAGACCTGTTCAAACAGCAGGTGCAGGTACTGGTACGGGCTGGAAAAAATGATGTATGAAGAAACAGGTAGAGACTAGTGTTGAGCGATACCGTTCGATACCCAAAAATATCGTATCGGATGGTATCGCCCGATACGAAAAAAATATCGGGTATCGCCGATTCCGATACCGGAAGTCCCATTCAAGTCAATGGGACTTCCGGTATCGGAATTAAAAAAAGCCCTTTATTTCCTTGTTGGCTAATTCTACATAATTGAAAACAAATAAGAATCATGTAGAATGTATTGTGGGAGGTGGAGGAGACATTAAAAGCATAGTGGTTTATTCAAATCACATGGCATAGCATTAATTCCAATTTTTTTTTTCAGTACGTTCGGAGTTAAAAAGATATTGACTATGTTAACCTTTTTTATATTTTGTCAGATATGTATGTTTCACAACTTCCATGCTCTTCACGTTCTTTTGTATTTCTCCCACACTTTCTCCTTCATGATCCGCAGCACTGGCATTTTTTTCATCAACTTTTTCTTCACCTTATTCATCTTCTTCTTCTTCACCTTCTTCCCATTAATTTTTTTTCCATTCTTCATATTCTTCTTATTCAGCTATTATTAGTGTTGAGCTTTCCGATACCGCAAGTATCGGGTATCGGCCGATATTTGCCGTATCGGAATTCCGATACCGAGTACCGATACTTTTTTCGTATCGGATACCGGAATCGGAAGTCCAAAATGCAATGAGCCACTTTTGTGGCTCTGATTGGCAGCCGAAATGACGTCATCATGATGCGCTGTCTGTGCGCATCATGATGCGCCGTCAGTTCGGGCCTTCGGGGGGGCTGTGCCGACTGTCCGGGGGTCTGTGCCGGCCTGCCGGTGGTCTGTGCAGGCTCCGGGGGTCTGTGCCGGCCTGCCGGTGGTCTGTGCAGGCTCCGGGGGTCTGTGCCGTCCTGCCGGGGGCTGTTCCGGCCTGCCGGTGGTCTGTGCAGGCTCCGGGGGTCTGTGCCGGCCTGCCGGGGGGGCTGTGCCGGCCTGCAGGTGGTCTGTGCAGGCTCCGGGGGGCTGTGCCGGCCTGCCGGTGGTCTGTGCAGGCTCCGGGGGTCTGTGCAGGCATCGTCCGATGGGACTACAAGTCCCATCGGGCGATGCCTGCTACCATGACAGTGATTGACACATTAGCCAATGATGGGACAGTAGTAGTAGTCCCATCATCCGGCTAATGTGTTGAATGTAAAAAAAAAAAAAAAAAAAAAAAAAAAAATTACATGCTACATACATGCTACATACATGCTACATACATACAACATGCATACTACATATATACTACATGTGACATACATACTACATGCAACATGCATACTACATACATGCTACATACTAAATATATGCTACATACATACTACATACATAATACATATATACTACATGCATGCAACATACATACAACATATATACTACATGCATGCAACATGCATACTACATATATACTATATATACTACATGTAACATACATACTACATATATACTACATGCTACATACATGCTACATACTACATACATGCTACATACATAATACATATATACTACATGCATGCAACATACATACAACATATATACTACATGCATACTACATATATACTATATATACTACATGTAACATACATACTACATATATACTACATGCTACATACATGCAACATACATACTACATACATGCTAAATACATACTACATACATAATACATATATACTACATGCATGCAACATACATACAACATATATACTACATGCATGCAACATGCATACTACATATATACTATATATACTACATGTAACATACATACTACATATATACTAAATGCTACATACATGCAACATACACACTACATGCTACATACATGCAACATACATACTACATACATGCTACATGCATACACACTGCATGCTACATACATGCAACATACATAATACATACTGTATATGCTACATACTACATACAGTCATATGTAAAAGTTTGGGCACCCCTATTAATGTTAACCTTTTTTCTTTATAACAATTTTGGTTTTTGCAACAGCTATTTCAGTTTCATATATCTAATAACTGATGGACTCAGTTATATTTCTGGATTCAAATGAGGTTTATTGTAATAACAGAAAATGTGCAATCTGCATTTAAACAAAATTTGACCGGTGCAAAAGTATGGGCACCTCAACATAAAAGTGACATTAATATTTCGTAGATCCTCCTTTTGCAAAAATAACAGCCTCTAGTCGCTTCCTGTAGCTATTAATGAGTTCTGGATCCTGGATGAAGGTATTTGTGACCATTCCTGTTTACAAAACAATTCCAGTTCAGTTAAGTTTGATGGTCGCCGAGCATGGACAGCCCACTTCAAATCATCCCACAGATGTTCAATGATATTCAAGTCTGGGGACTGGGATGGCCATTCCAGAACATTGTAATTGTTCCTCTGCAGCGGTGCTTTGGATCATTGTCTTGCTGAAATATCCATCCCCTGCGTAACTTCAACTTCGTCACTGATTCTTGCACATTATTGTCAAGAATCTGCTGATACTGAGTTGAATCCATGCGACCCTCAACTTTAACAAGATTCCCGGTGCCGGCATTGGCCACACAGCCCCAAAGCATGATGGAACCTCCACCAAATTTTACTGTGGGTAGCAAGTGTTTTTCTTGGAATGCTGTGTTTTTTAGCATCCATGCATAACGCCTTTTTGTATGACCAAACAACTCAATCTTTGTTTCATCAGTCCACAGGACCTTCTTCCAAAATGTAACTGGCTTGTCCAAATGTGCTTTTGCATACCTCAGGCGACTTTGTTTGTGGCGTGCTTGCAGAAACGGCTTCTTTCGCATCACTCTCCCATACAGCTTCTCCTTGTGCAAAGTGCGCTGTATTGTTGACCGATGCACAGTGACACCATCTGCAGCAAGATGATGCTGCAGGTCTTTGGAGGTGGTCTGTGGATTGTCCTTGACTGTTCTCACCATTCTTCTTCTCTGCCTTTCTGATATTTTTCTTGGCCTGCCACTTCTGGGCTTAACAAGAACTGTACCTGTGTTCTTCCATTTCCTTACTATGTTCCTCACAGTGGAAACTGACAGGTTAAATCTCTGAGACAACTTTTTGTATCCTTCCCCTGAAAAGCTATGTTGAAAAATCTTTGTTTTCAGATCATTTGAGAGTTGTTTTGAGGAGCCCATGATGCCACTCTTCATAGGAGAATCAAATAGGAGAACTACTTGCAAGTGGCCACCTTAAATACCTTTTCTCATGATTTGATACACCTGGCTATGAAGTTCAAAGCTCAATGAGGTTACAAAACCAATTTAGTGCTTCAGGAAGTCAGTAAAAAGTAGTTAGGAGTGTTCAAATCAAGAAAATGAAAAGGGTGCCCATACTTTTGCACCGGTCAAATTTTGTTTAAATGCAGATTGCACATTTTCTGTTAGTACAATAAACCTCATTTGAATCCAGAAATATAACTGAGTCCATCAGTTATTAGATATATGAAACTGAAATAGCTGTTGCAAAAACCAAAATTGTTATAAAGAAAAAAGGTTAACATTAATAGGGGTGCCCAAACTTTTACATATGACTGTACATGTTACATACATACTACATATATACCACATGCATGCAACATGCATACTACATATATACTGCATATATACTACATGCAGGCAACATACATATATACTACATACAATACATACATATAGACATACAGTACATATAACATAGAGTACATACTCACCGTCACTTGTCACTTTGATCCCCAAAGCCATTGTTCCCTTGAGGAATAAATATCAAAATAAAAAACACCAATATGCTTACCACGATCCGCAGAAGTCCACGAGGGTCCCACGTCCATCTTGCGTGGAGAACAGCAGCATCAGCTGATGCTACCGTTCTCTACCAGCTCCAGGAATACAATGACGGAAGGTAGGTATCCTTCCGCACTGTATTCCTCCACCACTTTAAAAAAAAAAAGTCCCTAGTCTCACTTTATGCCTTTGCTGCGTGGGAATTATATAGTATATATGTAGTATGCATGTAGTATATATGTTGCATGTATGTTGCATGCATGTAGTATATATGTATTATGTATGTAGTATGTAGCATGTATGTAGTATGTAGCATGTATGTAGCATGTAGTATATATGTAGTATGTATGTTACATGTAGTATATATAGTATATATGTAGTATGCATGTTGCATGCATGTAGTATATATGTTGTATGTATGTTGCATGCATGTAGTATATATGTATTATGTATGTAGTATGTATGTAGTATGTAGCATGTATGTAGCATGCATGTAGTATGTAGCATGTATGTAGTATGCATGTTGCATGTAGTATATATGTAGTATGCATGTTGTATGTATGTAGCATGTAAATTTTTTTTTTTTTTTTTTTTTTTACATTCAACACA
This sequence comes from Dendrobates tinctorius, assembly GCF_039654945.1. Lineage (NCBI taxonomy): Eukaryota > Metazoa > Chordata > Amphibia > Anura > Dendrobatidae > Dendrobates > Dendrobates tinctorius. The sequence continues at coordinate 5,337,154 of NW_027361816.1, read as the reverse complement.
TTAGCCGGATGATGGGACTACTACTGTCCCATCATTGGCTAATGTGTCAATCACTGTCATGGTAGCAGGCATCGCCCGATGGGACTTGTAGTCCCATCGGACGATGCCTGCACAGAACCCCGGAGCCTGCACAGCCCACCGGCAGGCCGGCACAGCCCCCCGGCAGGCCGGCACAGACCACCGGAGCCTGCACAGCCCACCGGCAGGCCGGCACAGCTCCCCGGCAGGCCGGCACAGACCCCCGGAGCCTGCACAGACCACTGGCAGGCCGGCACAGCCCCCCGGCAGGCCGGCACAGACCACCGGAGCCTGCACAGACCACCGGCAGGCTGGCACAGACCACCGGCAGGCCTGCACAGACCACCGGAGCCTGCACAGACCACCGGCAGGCCTGCACAGACCACCGGAGCCTGCACAGACCCCCCGGCAGGCCGGCACAGCCCCCCGAAAGGCCCGTACAGACCCCAGAGAGGCTGTACAAGGCAAAAATAGGGTTTTTCTTATTCCGATACCGGAAGTCCCATAGACTTGAATGGGACTTCCGGTATCGGAATCGGCGATACCCGATATTTTTTTTAGATCGGCCGATACCATCCCATACGATACTTTTAAGTATCGGACGGTATCGCTCAACACTAGCTATTATTATTATTATTATTATTTATTGTTATAGCGCCATTTATTCCATGGCGCTTTACATGTGAGGGGGGTATACATAAAAACAAGTACAATAGTCTTAAACAATACAAGTCATAACTGGTACAGGAGGAGAGAGGACCCTGCCCGCGAGGGCTCACAATCTTCAAGGGATGGGTGATAATACAGTAGGCGAGGGTAGAGCTGGTCGTGCAGCGGTTTGGTCGATCGGTGGTTACTGCAGGTTATAGGCTTGTCGGAAGAGGTGGGTCTTCAGGCTCTTTTTGAAGGTGTCGATGGTAGGTGAGAGTCTGATATGTTGTGGTAGAGAGTTCCAGAGTAGGGGAGATGCGCGAGAGAAATCTTGTATGCGATTGTGGGAAGAGGAGATAAGAGGGGAGTAGAGAAGGAGATCTTGTGAGGATCGGAGGTTGCGTGCAGGAAAGTACCGGGAGACGAGGTCACAGATGTATGGAGGAGACAAGTTGTGGATGGCTTTGTATGTCATGGTTAGGGTTTTGTAATGGAGTCTCTGGGCAATTGGGAGCCAGTGAAGGGATTGACAGAGGGGAGAAGCTGGGGAATAGCGGGGGGACAGGTGGATTAGTCGGGCAGCAGAGTTTAGAATAGATTGGAGGGGTGCGAGAGTGTTTGAGGGGAGGCCGCAGAGCATGAGGTTGCAGTAGTCAAGGCGAGAGATGATGAGGGCATGGACTAGGGTTTTTGCAGATTCTTGGGTGAGGAATGAACGGATGCGTGAAATATTTTTGAGTTGAAGTCGGCAGGAAGTGGAAAGGGTTTGGATATGTGGTTTGAAGGAGAGATCAGCATCAAGGATTACTCCGAGGCAGCGAGCTTGTGGGACTGGGGAGAGTGGGCAGTCATTTACTGTAATTGATAGGTTCGTAGGGGGGGTCACGTGAGATGGGGGAAAGATGATGAATTCTGTTTTGTCCATGTTGAGTTTCAGATATCTAGTGGAGAAGAAGGATGAAATAGTGGACAGACATTGAGGGATTCTGGTTAGTAGGGAGGTGATATCTGGTCCAGAGATGTAGATCTGTGTGTCATCAGCATAAAGATGATACTGAAAGCCATGAGATTCTATGAGCTGTCCCAGGCCAAAGGTGTAAATAGAGAACAGCAGGGGCCCTAGGACTGAACCTTGTGGGACTCCGACAGATAGGGGGCGAGGTGAGGAGGTGGTGTGTGAGTGGGAGACGCTGAATGTCCGGTCTGTTAGGTATGATGAGATCCAGGAGAGGGCCAAGTCTGTGATGCCGAGGGATGAGAGGGTCTGTAATAATAGGGAATGGTCCACTGTGTCAAAGGCAGCCGACAGGTCCAGGAGGAGGAGAACAGAGTAGTGTCGCTTGCTCTTGGCAGTTAAGAGGTCATTGGTGACCTTAGTAAGGGCAGTTTCAGTGGAGTGGTGTGACCGGAAGCCAGATTGTAAGCGGTCGAAGAGGGAGCAAGAAGAGAGATGGGAGGACAGTTCAAGGTAGACATGTTGTTCCAGTAGCTTGGAGGCGTATGGGAGAAGTGATATAGGGCGATAGCTAGATACAGAGGATGGGTCAAGAGAGGGCTTTTTGAGGATAGGTGTGATAGAGGCATGTTTAAAGCTTGAGGGGAAAACACCAGTTGTTAGTGATAGGTTGAAGAGATGGGTTAGGGTTGGGATGAAGACTGTGGTGAGGTTTGGGATGAAGTGGGATGGGATCGGGTCGAGTGCACAGGTGGTGAGATGTGATCTTGAGAGTAGAGTGGAGAGTCGATCTTCTGTAATGGTGGAGAAGTTGGTTTTGAAGGTGGAGGGCTGGGAAGTCGGGAGGAAGGGCTCTGGGGGTTGTTGACCAAAACTGTCCCTGATGTTATCAATTTTCTGCTTGAAAAATGAGGCAAAGTCTTCAGCTGAGATGAGTGGGGAGGGAGGAGGTGCTGGGGGGCGGAGGAGAGAATTGAAGGTGTTGAATAACTGTTTAGGGTTGTGAGACAGGGAGGATATGAGAGATGAGAAGTAGGTTTGTTTAGCTGTGGCGAGTGTGGTCTTGAAAGTAGTGAGGGACTGTTTGAATGCGATGAAATGCTCGTTGGAGTGGGATCTTTTCCATCTGCGCTCAGCAGCCCTGGAAGCTCGCCTCAGCTCTTTGGTCAGGCTGGTGTGCCAGGGCTGTCTGTTGATTTTGCGAGTTTTGGTATGTGTAAGTGGGGCAGCGGATTCCAAAGCTACAGCTATTGTGGTGTTATATAGAGCGGCAGCGTCATCCGCATTGTGTAAGGAACTTATATCTGTAAGAGGGAGGAGGGATTCGGAGAATGAGTGTAGGTCAAGGTGTTTAAGATTCCTGCGAGGGTGTGAAAGTTTGTGGGGTGGGGATTGTAGACATGGAGTGAAGAGGGAAGAGAATGTGAGCAGGTTGTGGTCAGAGAGAGGAAGAGGTGAGTTAGAGAGGTTAGCTAGGGAGCAGAGGCGGGTGAAGATGAGGTCCAGTGTGTGGCCATCTTTGTGGGTGGCTGTAGAAGACCATTGAGTGAGGCCGAAGGAGGAAGTGAGAGATAGAAGTTTAGTGGCAGCTGAGAGGGAAGTGTCAATGGGGATGTTGAAGTCGCCCATGATGATAGTAGGGATGTCCGCGGAAAGGAAATGAAGTAACCAGGTGGTGAAGTGGTCAAAGAAGGTGGTGGCTGGCCCTGGGGGGCGGTAGATGACAGCCAGTTGGAGGTTGGAGGGGGAGTAGATGCGCACAGAGTGCACCTCAAAGGAAGGGAGGGTAACAGAGGGTGGCAGTGGGATTGGGGTGAAGGAGCAGGTATCTGACAGGAGAAAACCAACTCCTCCACCATGTTTGCTGCTGGGGCGGGGGGTGTGAGAAAGGTGGAAGCCGCCATACGAAAGTGCAGCAGGAGAGGCTGTGTCAGAAGGGGTGAGCCAGGTTTCGGTGATGGCGAGGAAGGAGAGTTTGGTAGTAATGAAAAGATCATGGATGTAGGAAAGCTTGTTGCAGACAGAGCGAGCGTTCCACAGAGCTCCTGTTAGTGGGACTGGGGAAGCGGGGGCTGGGTGAATGGGTATAAGGTTGGAGAGGTTACGGAAGGTTGTGATAGAGCGTGGATGGGAGGTAGAAATGGCTGTGGGAATGTGGTGAGGAGGACCAGGATTTGGAGAGATATCACCAGCAGTGAGAAGGAGCAGAGAAAGTGTTAGCAGGTGGGAGCAGGAGAGGGCATGAGGGGGCTGTCTGTGTTTGGAGACAGAGGATTGTATGTTAAGGAACAGTTTTGAGGCGGAGGTGAGGTGGATGGGGAGGATTGAAGAAGAGATGAACAGTTCCTTACTAGGAGTAGGGATTAGGGGAATTAGCAGAAAGTGAAGGATTATTGGGGTGAAAGTGAAAACAAACAGAAACATTGTTTACAGTCACTGTGTCCAGTTACCTTCAGTTCCCTTCTGGTTCAATTCTGGTTTTAATTCTTAAATTAATCTTCACACTTCTAGCACACACTTATAGCAATCACAATGCAGACTGAAGTCTATGCAGACTTGTACTCTGCAATATATGTACAACTAAGTGCAGTCAGGTGTGAAGCAGAGAGGAGTGGTCTCTGCTCATCTTGGCCAGACAATTAAGAGTGGACCAGATGTATATGATCAAGCCAGAGTAAACAAGGTCATAAATAACACTGGGGTAAGCTGGGGTTAGCTGAAAGGCATACCATGTGAATGCTAGGTGCAGAGGCAAGTCTATGTGCAAAGCTGGGTGACGCACTGTGTGTCCTTCATAGACAGACAGCAGGAGAGCAGGAGAGCTGGGTGGATGGACATACCATGTGAATGCTAGGTGCAGAGGCAAGTCTATGTGCAAAGCTGGGTGACGCACTGTGTGTCCTTCATAGACAGACAGCAGGAGAGCAGGAGAGCTGGGTGGATGGACATACCATGTGAATGCTAGGTGCAGAGGCAAGTCTATGTGCAAAGCTGGGTGACGCACTGTGTGTCCTTCATAGACAGACAGCAGGAGAGCAGGAGAGCTGGGTGGATGGACATACCATGTGAATGCTAGGTGCAGAGGCAAGTCTATGTGCAAAGCTGGGTGACGCACTGTGTGTCCTTCATAGACAGACAGCAGGAGAGCAGGAGAGCTGGGTGGATGGACATACCATGTGAATGCTAGGTGCAGAGGCAAGTCTATGTGCAAAGCTGGGTGACGCACTGTGTGTCCTTCATAGACAGACAGCAGGAGAGCAGGAGAGCTGGGTGGATGGACATACCTGTCGGAAGAATAGAGATGCTTGTTAGAGTGCGATGGTGGCAGGTAGCAGGGCACAGTCTGTATACATCCTTCTGGTTTTAATTCTTAAATTAATCTTCACACTTCTAACACTTCACACTTTATCAATTTTAATATGCTATTTCTTCATCTTCTTCCTATTCTTCTTTGTCTTCATTTTCTTATGGTGACAGGCATTCCTGTAGTACTTATCTGAAAAAGTTATAAGATTACATCTTACGTTCTGCCTGTCACTAAAGATTTACAACAGGATTTGTCCGAGTTCAGTTTGGCCTGCAGCAGCAGGCATTTTCCAGGGGCACCACGAGGAGGAACGGACTCACCCCCATTTACTGCTTAGTCTTCTTCTGCTTATAATTTTGATATCTTCTATGCTGATTTTTAGTCTTATGCTTAATGTTCTTCTGCTTTCTGTTCTTCTGCTTTTGCTTCTTCTGCTTCTTGTTCTTCTGTCTTTTGTTCTGTATCTTGGTGGTTGTCTTCATGTTCTTTGTCCTCTTGGTCTTATTATTTAGGGTCATATTTCTGGTCTTCTTTGGTGTGGTCTTCAGGGTCGTCGTCATCAGGGTCGTCGTCATGGAGATCAATAAGGATTACCAAAGACAATTTCAAAAAGCTTGATCTTGGAAATGTAGCAGAAGGTACAAGAAGGCTGAGAAACTGGCGAGAACCAGCAGACAGTGCTGGCACCCGGATGGGTAGCAGAAGGAACAAGAGCCAATGGCACTACCGAGGACCAACTGACGGTGCTGGACCATGGTTACTAAGCAGAAGGTACCTGTGCTAAAAAGCACTACCAAGGACCAGCTGACGGTGCTGGACCTCGGATACCGAGATCGAGGCACCTAGGCCAAAGGCTGTGGCGAGAACCAGCAGACAGTGCTGGCACCCGGATGGGTAGCAGAAGGAACAAGAGCCAATGGCACTTCTGAGGACCAACTGACGGTGCTAGACCACGGTTACTAAGCAGAAGGTACCTGTGCTAAAAAGCACTACCAAGGACCAGCTGACGGTGCTGGACCTCGGATACCGAGATGGAGGCACCTAGGCCAAAGGCTGTGGCGAGAACCAGCAGACAGTGCTGGAACCCGGGTGGGTAGCAGAAGGTACCCATTCAAAGCAAAGTAGCCAGGCCGCAAGCCGGCCGCAGTTACCGAAACCCACTGTCCTACAGGGGGTCCATGTCCCAATGGCACTACGGATCCAGCCTTCAGTGCCAGTTCCCGCAGCCCACATAGGAGTCACCTAAATTGCAGGCACCGTAGAGTCGGCTAACCCGGCCGCAAGACGTCAGGACAACGGATTGGTGGCATAGTGACCTTGACACTACCCAGAAACAGCAGGCGTGCTGGAACCAGGCTGGGCAACAGGGAGTACCCGTGCCAAAGACACTGCCGAGAACCAGCTGACGGTGCTGAAACCCAGATGGGTAGCAAAAGCTACAAGAGCCAATGGCACTACCGAGGAACAACTGATGGTGCTGGACCACGGTTACTAGGCAGGAGGTACCTGTGCTAGAAAGCACTACCAAGGACCAGCTGACGGTGCTGGACCTCGGATACCGAGATGGAGGCACCTAGGCCAAAGGCTCTGGCGAGAACCAGCAGACAGTGCTGGAACCCGGGTGGGTAGCAGAAGGTACCCATTCAAAGCAAAGTAGCCAGGCCGCAAGCCGGCCGCAGTTACCGAAACCCACAGTCCTACAGGGGGTCCATGTCCCATTGGCACTACGGATCCAGCCTTCAGTGCCAGTTCCCGCAGCCCACATAGGAATCACCTAAACTGCAGGCACCGTAGAGTCGGCTAACCCGGCCGCAAGACGACAGGACAACGGATTGGTGGCATAGTGACCTTGACACTACCCAGAAACAGCAGGCGTGCTGGAACCAGGCTGGGCAACAGGGAGTACCCGTGCCAAAGACACTGCCGAGAACCAGCTGACGGTGCTGGAACCCAGATGGGTAGCAAAAGCTACAAGAGCCAATGGCACTACCGAGGAACAGCTGACGGTGCTGGACCACGGTTACTAGGCAGGAGGTACCTGTGCTAGAAAGCACTACCAAGGACCAGCTGACGGTGCTGGACCTCGGATACCGAGATGGAGGCACCTAGGCCAAAGGCTCTGGCGAGAACCAGCAGACAGTGCTGGAACCCGGGTGGGTAGCAGAAGGTACCCATTCAAAGCAAAGTAGCCAGACCGCAAGCCGGCCGCAGTTACCGAAACCCACGGTCCTACAGGGGGTCGATGTCCCATTGGCACTACGGATCCAGCCTTCAGTGCCAGTTCCCACAGCCCACATAGGAGTCACCTAAACTGCAGGCACCGTAGAGTCGGCTAACCCGGCCGCAAGATGACAGGACAACGGATTGGTGGCATAGTGACCTTGACACTACCCGGAAACAGCAGGCGTGCTGGAACCAGGCTGGGCAACAGGGAGTCCCCGTGCCAAAGACACTGCCGAGCACCAACTGGCGTTGTTGGAGCCCAGGGAGAACCAGGGTGCAGGCCGAGGCCTACTTGGTGGCAGTTTTAGATTGTTTGTAGGCTACAACAGACTGTCAACGTGCTCCAATTAGGCATCTGTCTCCACTCTGTTTCCAGGATTTCACGTGACCACCAACACCGCCAGTTTATGCGTACAGTAGCCCTCTGCCCAATCCACACGTGTTCCTGTGTTACTGGTGTTCTGTAATGTCAGCAGATCCCCTAACGTTTGTCTGCCAATGTCTCCTGCTCTGTCCACATTCCCACCACTTGCAGTGGGAAGGTGGACAGCGCAGGAGACAGTGCCGGAGACACATTGGGGGATCAGCTCACGTTACAGAACACCAGGAACACAGGAACAAGTGTGGAATGCGTGGACGGCAACTGTGAGCAGGAACTGGCGGTGTTGGAGGTCAGGGGAAATACTAGAGACAGAGTGGAGACAGAGGCCAAATCAGAGAATGTTTAAATCTGAAGTAGTTACAATTTGGAGGCAGCAGCAGTTTGCCCTCCACACAGCAGGGGATCAGCTGACGCTACCGAACCACACTTTCACATGAACGAGTGTGTTTTTCTGTGTGGACAGCACTTCAGAGCACCAACTGGCGTTGTTGGAGCCCAAGGACAATCATGGTGCAGGCCGAGGCCTACTAGGAGCCAGGTGTAAAGCTGAGGTATTTTGACTTTGGAGGGAGCAGGACACTTTGCCCTCCACACAGCAGGGGATCAGCCGACGTTACCGACCCCCACTTTCACATGAACGAGTGTGTTTTTCTGTGTGGACAGCACTTCCGAGCACCAACTAGCGTTGTTGGAACCCAGGGACAATCATGGTGCAGGCCGAGGCCTACTAGGAGCCAGGTGTAAAGCTGAGGTATTTTGACTTTGGAGGGAGCAGGACACTTTGCCCTCCACACAGCAGGGGATCAGCTGATGTTACCAAACCCCACTTTCACATGAACGAGTGTGTTTTTCTGTGTGGACAGCACTTCCGAGCAACAACTGACGATGTTGGAGCACAGGGATAGTCATTTTGTAGGCTGAGGCCTACTTGGAGGCAGTTTAAGATAAGACGTTGTTTGAATTTGGAGGCAGCAGCAGTTTGTCCTCCACACAGCAGGGGATCAACTGACATTACTGACCCCCACTTTCACATGAACGAGTGTGTTTTTCTGTGTGGACAGCACTTCCGAGCACCAACTAGCGTTGTTGGAGCCCAGGGAGAACCAGGGTGCAGGCCGAGGCCTACTTGGTGGCAGTTTTAGATTGTTTGTAGGCTACAACAGACTGTCAACGTGCTCCAATTAGGCATCTCTCTCCACTCTGTTTCCAGGATTTCACGTGACCACCAACACCGCCAGTTTATGCGTACAGTAGCCGTCTGCCCAATCCACACGTGTTCCTGTGTTACTGGTGTTCTGTAATGTCAGCAGATCCCCTGATGTTTTTCTGCCAATGTCTCCTGCTCTGTCCACATTCCCACCACTTGCAGTGGGAAGGTGGACAGCGCAGGAGACAGTGCCGGACACACAATGGGGGATCAGCTCACGTTACAGAACACCAGGAACACAGGAACAAGTGTGGAATGCGTGGACGGCAACTGTGAGCAGGAACTGGCGTTGTTGGAGGTCAGGGGAAATACTAGAGACAGAGTGGAGACAGAGGCCAAATCAGAGAATGTTTAAATCTGAAGTAGTTACAATTTGGAGGCAGCAGCAGTTTGCCCTCCACACAGCAGGGGATCAGCTGACGTTACCGAACCCCACTTTCACATGAACGAGTGTGTTTTTCTGTGTGGACAGCACTTCCGAGCACCAACTGGCGTTGTTGGAGCCCAGGGACAATCATGGTGCAGGCCGAGGCCTACTAGGAGCCAGGTGTAAAGCTGAGGTATTTTGACTTTGGAGGGAGCAGGACACTTTGCCATACACACAGCAGGGGATCAGCTGACGTTACCGAACCCCACTTACACATGAGCGAGTGTTTTGTCTGTGCGGACAGCACTTCTGAGCACCAACTGGCGGTGTCGGAGCCCAGGGAAAATCAGTTAGTAGGCCGAGGCCTACTTGGTGGCAGTTTGCGATTGTTTCTAGACTACTACTAACTGTCAACGTACTCCAATTAGGCCTCTGTCTTCACTCTGTTTCGAGTTTTTCCTCTGGCTTCCAACCACGCCAGTTGCTGCTCTGAAATGCCGTCTGCACAACCCACACTTGTTCCTGTGTTACTGGGGTTCTGTAACAGCAGCTTCTCCCTAGAGGTGAGTCAGGCAATGTCTCCTGCTCTGTCCACATTTCCACTACAAGTAGTGGGAATGTAGACAAAGCAGGAGACATTGCCGTGCTCAACTCTGGAGATGAGCAGATGTTACAGGACCCAGGTACCATAGGAACAAGTGTGGATTGTGCAGACGGCACTTGAGAGCAGAAACAGGCGGTGTTGTAGGAGGGAGGAAATACTCAAAACAGAGTGGAGACAGAGGGCAAATCAGAGAACATATTTAATCAGAGGTAGTCAGAAGTTGTAGGCAGCAGGAGAGTTTGCCGTACACACAGCAGGGGATCAGCTGACGTTACCGAACCCCACTTACACATGAGCGAGTGTTTTGTCTGTGCGGACAGCACTTCTGAGCACCAACTGGCGGTGTCGGAGCCCAGGGAAAATCAGGTAGTAGGCTGAGGCCTACTTGGAGCCAGGTGTAAATCTGAGGTTGTTTGACTGTGGAGGGAGCAGGACACTTTGCCATACACACAGCAGGGGATCAGCTGACGTTACCGAACCCCACTTACACATGAGCGAGTGTTTTGTCTGTGCGGACTGCACTTCTGAGCACCAACTGGCGGTGTCGGAGCCCAGGGAAAATCAGGTAGTAGGCTGAGGCCTACTTGGTGGCAGTTTGCGATTGTTTCTAGACTACTACTAACTGTCAACGTACTCCAATTAGGCCTCTGTCTTCACTCTGTTTCGAGTATTTCCTCTGGCTTCCAACCACGCCAGTTGCTGCTCTGAAATGCCGTCTGCACAACCCACACTTGTTCCTGTGTTACTGGGGTTCTGTAACAGCAGCTTCTCCCTAGAGGTGAGTCAGGCAATGTCTCCTGCTCTGTCCACATTTCCACTACAAGTAGTGGGAATGTAGACAAAGCAGGAGACATTGCCGTGCTCAACTCTGGAGATGAGCAGATGTTACAGGACCCAGGTACCACAGGAACAAGTGTGGATTGTGGAGACGGCACTTGAGAGCAGAAACAGGCGGTGTTGTAGGCCGGAGGAAATACTCAAAACAGAGTGGAGACAGAGGGCAAATCAGAGAACATATTAAATCAGAGGTAGTCAGAAGTTGTAGGCAGCAGGAGAGTTTGCCGTACACACAGCAGGGGATCAGCTGACGTTACCGAACCCCACTTACACATGAGCGAGTGTTTTGTCTGTGCGGACAGCACTTCTGAGCACCAACTGGCGGTGTCGGAGCCCAGGGAAAATCAGGTAGTAGGCCGAGGCCTACTTGGAGCCAGGTGTAAATCTGAGGTTGTTTGACTGTGGAGGGAGCAGGACACTTTGCCATACACACAGCAGGGGATCAGCTGACGTTACCGAACCCCACTTACACATGAGCGAGTGTTTTGTCTGTGTGGACAGCACTTCTGAGCAACAACGGGCGTTGCTGTAGCCCAGGAAATAAAGTTCAGGTCATAGAAACATGAACACAACAGGAGACCTGGATCCTGTTGCCAGCCAATTATTTATTCTGGAAGAGGACTGGCAAATTCAGGTGAGATCCAGGCCTTGTTCATTTTCACAAAAGTAAGCCGGTCAACATTATCGGCGGATAGTCGCGTGCGACGGTCTGTTACCACACCACCTGCAGCACTAAAGACACGTTCCGATAATACACTGGCAGCAGGGCAAGCCAGCACCTCCAATGCATACTGGCTAAGCTCTGGCCATGTATCCAGCTTAGAGACCCAATACTTGAAAGGGGAAGAGCCGTCTGGGAGAACACTAACAGGACACGACAAGTAGTCTGTCACCATCTGACGGAAACGTTGCCTCCTGCTGACTGGAGCCGTCTGTGATGGTGTAGCCGTTTGTGGCGGTCCCACAAAACTTTTCCACATTTGGGCCATACTGGCCTTGCCTTGTCCTGTGGCACTGCCTCTGCTACCTCTTTGTGCAGAGCTTCCTCCACTGCCTCTACCCACATGGCTGCTTTGAAAAGCACTACCAGCAACGCTTGTGGGGGGAATGGAGAACATGATGGCCTGCACAAGTGTTTCTTGGTACTCCCGCATTTTTCGCTCCCGGTTCAACTGTGGTATGAGGCTTTGTAAGTTGTCCCGGTAGCGAGGATCTAGGAGGGTGTACACCCAATAATCAGCCGTGTGGAGAATGTTGGCGGTGCGGCGGTCATTTAACAAGCACTGCAGCATGAAATCAACCATGTGCTGCAGACTGCCAACTGGACCGGAAACGCTGTCCCCAGCTTGAGGCAGCATCTCTGCCTGCTCAGCATCACCCCACCCTCGCTGTACACACTGACTACTAGAGCCTTGTGTACCTCCCTCCTCTGGAGAGATGTGTTCCTCCTCCTCCATTGACTCCTCGTCATCCTCCTCACTAAGTGTCCCCTGCCTGGGCCTTTGTGTGGAAGCACGTTGCGCAGACTTGCCAGAAGCAGATGGCATTTCTGACTGCTCATCCTCGACCTCTTCAAAAACCTCCTCACTTAGTGCTTGTAAGGTTTTTTGAAGCAGACAGATGAGGGGGACAGTCATGCTGATTAGTGCATCATCTGCACTGGCCATCCGCGTGGAGTCATCGAAGGCACGCAAAACTTGGCAGATGTCCCTCATAGTGGCCCACTCAGTGGTGGTGAAGTGTGTCTGGCGCACAGTGCGACTTGTTTGCGCCTGATGCAGCTGGTACTCCATTACTGCTGCCTGCTGCTCACACAACCGCTCCAACATATGTAACGTTGAATTCCACCTGGTGGGGAGGTCACATATGATGCGATGTTCTGGCAGGCGGAATCGGCGTTGCAGAGATGCAATGCGCGATCTTGCCATGCTGGAACGCCGCAAGTGAGCACACTCTAGGCGAACCTTGTGCAGCAGTGCATCAAGATCCGGATAGTCCCTCAGAAAGCTCTGCACGACCAAATTGAGCACGTGTGCCAGACATGGTATGTGAGTGAGGTTGCCTAGGCCCAGAGCTGGAGATTCGCTGGCACAAACCACACATCGCTCTCCTGCTTGATGGCATTCCAGAGCTCCTGTGCTGTGTGGCTCCGATTCCCCAAAGAAATTAATTTAAGGACGGCCTGTTGACGTTTGGCCACACCTGTGCTCATATCTGGCCTAACAGGCTCACGCAGTGCTGATTCTGAGGAACTAGAGTAGGAGGAGGACTCAATATGTACAGACTGCATTCCTGCAATCCTTGGAGTTGGCAGAATACGTACAGAGCCACTCTCCAGATCTGTACCCGGCTCCACAACATTGACCCAATGGGCAGTGAGGGAAAGGTATCGTCCCTGTCCATGGCTACTGGTCCACGCATCGGTGGTCAGGTGGACCTTGCTACTGATGGCATTTAGTAGCGCATTTTAATTTTTCCCTCCACATGCTTTTGTAGGGCAGGGACAGCTTGCCTGCTGAAATAAAAGTGGCTGGGCACATTGTATTGTGGAACTGCCAATGACATAAAGTTCCGGAAGGTGTCAGTCTCCACCAGCCTGAATGACAGCATCTCAAGGGCCAGTAGTTTGGCAATGCCGGCATTCAGAGCCGGTGCTCGGGGATGGTTTGCCGAGTATGGCCGCTTTTTCTCCCATGCCTGTGCTACCGATTGCTGGTGAGTGGCCTGGGAGTGTGCTGATGACTGCGAACGTGGTTCAGTGGGTGGAATTTCACTGAGTCTCTGGACAACAGTGGCAGTGGTTCTTCCATGGCGTTCCAGTGAGGAAGCCGAACCAGCTGTGTGTGAGCTGGAGGAAGAGGCCCCAACACGAGCTGAAGAGGTGGTAGGTGCTGCTGAAGGTTGGCCTACATCTTCAGTGTGTCTGTGTAACTCCACCTCGTGCTTGGTACGCACATGTTTCCACATATTTGTGGTATTGAGGTTGGTCACATTTTTCCCTCGTTTCACTTTCTGATGACACAGCTTGCCTTTGACAAAGCAAATGTCATCTGCAACTGTGTCAAAAAAAGACCACGCACTGCAAGTCCTGGGAGCGCCCGTTTTGTGTTTTGGAAGAGGATTGCTCCTCACGGGTGCCAAAGTGGAGGCTACAGGCAACCAAGTCTGCCCCCGCCCTCTCCCTCCTCTTTTGGCCATTCGGGGAATCTCTTCCTCAGAGCTGCTCCCACCACCTTCCTGTGGCTGACGCCATGATGGGTCAAGGACCTCATCATCTCCACTCCCCTCTTCAAGCACCGGCTGGTCCTGGGTTGTCTCGCCAGCACCGTACGCACCAGAAATTGGCAACTGAGTCTCATCATCATCAGATGAGCACTGAGGTGTGCTGACAATAGGCACTGGCCCACCCGCCTCTTCAGATTCAGAGGGACAAAGCAGTTGCGCATCACTGCATACTCCCTCTTCTTCACGCTCTAGAATGCTGCTTGGCTGGCCACCTCTTTCCAAGCCAACAGATTCTGAGAACAGAAGTAAAGATTGAGATGGCTCCTGTCCAGGGCTCTCAGACTGTCTGGGCAATTTGGCAGGTGGTGAAGAGACAGATGGTTGCTCTTCAGTGCTCTGGCCTTGGGAGGATGCGGAAGTCATTGAAGTGGATGCGTTAGTGTCATGGTATGCCTAGGTTACTTTAGACTAAAACTCCGGGAGCCCTGCGGTGTCCCTCAGACTAGGGAAAACCCTGTCTGTCCCTCAACCCAGGGTTTACACTGAAGGTGTGCCTGCCTGGGCCTCCACCCTGTCCCTGTCTCCTATCCAGGCCTAAGCTGAACCCACCACCCTCCACCCAGTGAGGGGACCAGACACCAGACCCCACAAATACGTATGGACAGGGGTAAAAGAAACACCACACCGTTAATACACAAGGGAATACAATAATGTGCAAGGGCAACCAAATATATATATATATAACAGATAGGAGAAAGAACAACTGAGAGATATACTGCACCAAATATCAGACGCTCCAAAACCACCACTGCTGACCGGTATTGCTAGCACTAGGCAAAAGCTATAGTCGGCGACGCCCATAGTCAGGACGGACTATTTAAAGACCAAGGGCGTGGCCCAGCCCTCAGCCAGCATGACAACCTGGTTAACCCTATCCCGACTGGAACAGAATACCCAACAAAGTCCCTGAGCATACTGTAGTGGAATAGGGTATTACCGCTGTCTGCCGGACACCCTGGTGTGAACAGTGTCCGACCTGACAATACTGTAGTGGAACAGGGTACTACCGCTGTCTGCCGGACACCCTGGTGTGAACAATGTCCGACATGACAGTACCCCGCCTTCTACGAGGGACCTCCGGAACCTCACCATGTCGAGGACCTGGCTTGTCCGGATGGCGACGATGGAACATAGTAACCAGTCGATCAGCATGAATGTCTGAGGCCGGCACCCATGTCCTCTCCTCAGGACCATAGCCATGCCAATGGACCAGGTACTGTAGAGTGCGACGCACAACCCTAGAGTCCACCACTTTGGACACCTCAAATTCCAACGCGCCATCCACCAAGACGGGAGGTGGTGGCCCGGGAGAATCATTCGCCAAACCCACGACCTTTTTTAGCAATGCTTTGTGAAACACATTATGAATCTTATACACAGCCGGCAACTCCAAACGAAATGCCACGGGGTTGATCACTGCGGAGATCCTAAATGGGCCAATGAACCTGGGACCCAACTTAAGTGACGGTATTTTGAGCTTGTTGTTCCTTGTAGATAACCACACCCAATCACCCACACACAGGTCCGGACCTGGCACACGTCTGCAGTCAGCCACCCGTTTGTACCTGGAACCCACCTTCAACAAGCGCTGCTTAACTCTCCTCCAAACAGACGACAATTGAGCTCCCAACTGGTCCTCCTCAGGGACGCCAACCGAGCACCCCTGACGCAAGGTACAAAATTGAGGATGTTGACCATACACACAAAAAAAAGGAGATTCCCCAGACGATTCCTGGCAAAGGTTGTTTATTGCGAATTCTGCCAGAGGAAGAAACGCTGACCACTCTTCCTGATTGTCGGAAACAAAGCAGCGCAAGTATTGCTCCAGGTTTTGGTTCATCCGCTCAGTCTGTCCATTCGACTGAGGGTGGAAAGCCGATGAATGAGATAATTTGATCCGAAGGCGAGAACAAAAAGCTCTCCAAAACTTTGCCACAAACTGCGTACCTCGATCAGACACAATGTCAGACGGGACACCATGAAGTCTGACCACCTCGCGAATAAATATCTGAGCAAGAGTCTTAGCATTGGGCAAAGATGGTAAAGCAACGAAATGTGACATTTTGGAGAACCTATCAACAATTACCAAAATGACCGAGTTCCCCGCCGAGGCGGGCAAGTCTGTAATAAAATCCATGGAAATCTCAGTCCATGGCTTACTGGGCACCCCGAGAGGCTGCAACCTACCAGCGGGAAGGGAACGAGGAGTCTTGGCCCGTGCGCACGTGGTACAGGCAGACACATATGAGGCCACATCCTGCCGGATTTTAGGCCACCAAAAACGACGCGATACCAGTTCCAGAGTGCTCTTAACCCCTGGATGACCTGCCAGTACCGTGTCGTGATGTTCGCCTAACACTCTAGAGCGTAGATGTAGTGGCACAAAAGATTTATTAGCAGGCAACCCCGGCGGTACCTCCTCCTGAGCCTCCGCAATCTCTGCCTCAATTTCTGTCGTGATGGCAGATACCACCACACCCTTTTGGAGAATAGGCACCGGCTCTTCACATAACTCTCCACCAGGAAAACACCTGGATAAAGCGTCTGCCTTAATATTCTTCGAACCAGGTCGATAGGTAACAATGATGTTGAACCGGGTGAAGAATAATGCCCAGCGAGCCTGTCTGGAGGACAGGCGCTTAGCAGATTCTAAATAAAGCAAATTCTTATGGTCGGTTATCACAGTAATCTGATGAACAGCCCCCTCCAAGAAGTGTCGCCACTCCTCAAATGCCAATTTGATGGCCAACAATTCCCTGTTGCCAATATCATAATTACGCTCCGCAGGCGACAGCTTCTTGGAGAAGTAGGCACACAGATGCAACTTGGCCCAAGATGGGCCCTGAGACAGTACAGCCCCCACTCCAACCTCCGACGCATCCACCTCCACGACAAACGGTAAGGAGACATCGGGCTGCACCAGAATGGGCGCTGAGGCAAAACTATTCTTGAGGAATTCAAACGCCTGTACCGCAGGCTCAGACCAGTCAGAAAAGTCGGTACCCTTTTTAGTCATGTCAGTAAGTGGTTTGGCAATCATAGAGAAATTCTTAATAAATTTCCTATAGTAATTGGAGAAGCCAAGAAATCGCTGAAGCGCCTTAAGATTATCAGGCCGATCCCAATGTAGTACCGCCTGCACCTTTGCGGTGTCCATCTTAAACCCTGAGGCGGAGATTATATAACCCAAGAACGGTAGCTCCTGTACGACAAACACACATTTTTCAAGCTTGACATAGAGCCTGTTCTCTCTGAGCAACTGCAGGACCTGTCTAACATGCTCTATGTCATCTAGATAAATTATAACAAATCTCCCCAACAAATGAGAGAAGACATCATTTATGAAATGTTGAAAGACCGCCGGTGCCATAGTCAACCCAAACGGCATTACCAAACTCTCAAAGTGACCCTCAGGGGTATTGAATACCGTCTTCCACTCATCCCCCTGACGGACTCTTATAAGATTGTACGCCCCCCTGAGGTCCAGTTTGGAGAACCACTTGGCACCAACCACTTGGTTGAAAAAATCGGGTATAAGTGGCATAGGGTAAGGATCACGAACCGTAATCTGGTTGAGTACTCTGAAATCCAGACACGGGTGTAAACCGCCATCCTTCTTTTTAACAAAGAAGAAGCCAGCAGCCAGAGGAGAAGAGGAAGGTCTAATATGACCCTTGCTCAGACTATCCGCAATGTACTCCTTGAGAGCTAGCCTCTCGGGACCTGAGATATTAAACATTCTAGCTTTAGGTAACTTGGCCCCTGGTTTCAACCTAATAGCACAGTCATAGGGGCGATGCGGTGGTAGTTCTGAACAACCCTTCTCAGAAAATAGATCCGCATAGTCCAGCAACGGCTCCGGGATACTGGGAGTCAAAGCGGAAATACATGTAGCCAGTCACCTCTCCTGACACTCCTTGCTCCACTGAATTATGTCCTGGGTCTTCCAATCAATAACAGGATTATGCATTGACAACCATGGAAAGCCCAGAACCATCTGAGCCGGTAAGTTACTAAGCACCTTACAAGTTACCCGCTCTGAGTGTAATACTCCAATGTGGAGTTGTATATCCAACACACACTCTGTGATCTCCCCTTGAGACAACGGGGAAGCATTGATGGTAACCACCCGGATGGGGTTCGGCAATTTCTCCACCGGAAATCCCGCTGTATGCGCGAACTTCTCATCAATGAGATTGGCAGCTGAGCCACTATCAACAAACACTGTAATAGAGAGCATTTGCCCCCCAAGTGCTACCCTAGCAGGGAGCATACACTGGGAAACTATGACGGAGGATACAAAAAGGCTCAGACTAGACTCCTCCAATCCCTCTGAGCCTATCAGTTTTCCGCCGGCGCGCCCTTCTTAGGTACCAGGGGGCAAGCGTTAATAAAATGTCCTCCTTTGCCACAAAAAAACAAACCCCCTGCCTTCTGTGCCAAGGACGTTTAGGCTTGTTACTCGGTGACTGTGCTATACCAGCGATCTGCATGGGTTCCACAGATTCACCCGAGGCAACCTCACCTACAACTCCCCCACCTCCCGGAGGCAACGAATCCAGCGCCCCCTGACGGAGACGGCGGTCTATGCGTACTACAAGTGCCATCGCAGCCTCCAGAGAGGCGGGAGTCTCGTACATTAGGAGAGTCTGTTTAACCCTTCCAGAAACCCCATGCAAAAATTGACTTCTAAGCGCAGGGTCATTCCACTGCGTGTCCACCGCCCAGTGCCGGAATTCCATGCAGTAATCCTCAGCTGGTCGCTCACCCTGTAGTAGTGAGCGTATCTTAGACTCTGCTAAGTTTAATCTATCCGGATCGTCATAGATCAAACCCAGAGCAGAGAAAAAAAAATCTACAGACTCAAATGCCGGTGAGTCAGACGGGAGTGAAAAGGCCCAAGCCTGTGGAACACCACTCAGCAAAGAAATCACCAAGCCCACGCGTTGAGCCTCATTACCTGAGGAATGTGGACGCATACGGAAATACAATTTGCATGATTCACAAAAAAACCGTGAACTTACCACGATCACCAGCAAATCGTTCAGGAAGGGGAAACTTGGGTTCAGCTGCCCTGGCTGCAGCCTCAGCAGGTACTGCAGGAGCTGACAGGCCTTGTTGCTGGACCGCCCCCCTAAGTTCAGTGACCTGTATGGATAGAGCCTCCAGCTGCTTGGTTAGGGAAAGTATAGGATCCATAGTAAGTAACCCCTATATTCCCTATCTTACACTTTTTTTTTTTTTTTTTTTACTTTAGTATTTGGGCCGACTATAATGTCATGGTATGCCTAGGTTACTTTAGGCTAAAACCCCGGGAGCCCTGCAGTGTCCCTCAGGCTAGGGAAAACCCTGTCTGTCCCTCAACCCAGGGTTTACACTGAAGGTGTGCCTGCCTGGGCCTCCACCCTGTCCCTGTCTCCTGTCCAGCCCTAAGCTGAATACACCACCCTCCCCCCAGTGAGGGGACCAGACACCAGACCCCACAAATACGTATGGACAGGGGTAAAAGAAACACCACACCGTTAATACACAAGGAAATACAATAATGTGCAAGGGCAACCAAATATATATATATATAACAGATAGGAGAAAGAACAACTGAGAGATATACTGCACCAAATATCAGACGCTCCAAAACCACCACTGCTGACCGGTATTGCTAGCACTAGGCAAAAGCTATAGTCGGCGACGCCCATAGTCAGGACGGACTATTTAAAGACCAAGGGCGTGGCCCAGTCCTCAGCCAGCATGACAACCTGGTTAACCCTATCCCGACTGGAACAGAATACCCAACAAAGTCCCTGAGCATACTGTAGTGGAATAGGGTATTACCGCTGTCTGCCGGACACCCTGGTGTGAACAGTGTCCGACCTGACAATACTGTAGTGGAACAGGGTACTACCGCTGTCTGCCAGACACCCTGGTGTGAACAGTGTCCGACATGACAGTTAGCTGCCATCCATCCGACAACGGCTTCAATTTGTTCGTCACGCAGCAGTGGGGTATGGCGAGGTCCTACAAAGCTGCGCATGAAGGACTGTTGCCTGGTAAAAGTGGGGGATGCCGGGTCACTGGTGGCCGCAGCAGACACCGAATCCCCACGTCCTCTCCCTGCTGAATCCCCCCGTCCTCTCCCTGCTGAAACTCCACGGCCATGACCACGTGCCTTACTCCCTGCCTTCTTCATCTTGGTAGACTGATAAAGATAGGCAGAAAAGTAAAAAAGGGGTGGCTTAGTGTTCTTATTCCTGAACACCTGCTAACCAGTATAAGAAACACTAATTTGGCTAAGAGTGTGTGTACTACACTTTAATATGATCTAATGTGGCCTAGACAACTGTAAAGTGGAGTGTTTGGTGAACTTTATTTCCTTTTTTTTTGGGGGGGGGGAAGGAAAGGATGTGACCAAAGTTTGAAAGCTATAGTATCACAAACTTTTTGGAGCGATTACAATGCAGGAAGCTAACCTACAATGCAATTGATGAGGCTCCAAAAAATAGGGTGATACTAGCCTGGCTGGCCCTGAAGGGCACAAGCCAGCAAAAAGGCTCCTCTATCTAATCCTATATAGTGTTTGCAACCAACCAATGACAATGGATGCGGTTGGAAGCACACTAATATAGGAGCAAAAATCTGGCTAAATTAGCTGCAAAAAAAGGACTATGTATGAGGCAGTGACGCACGCTGAGCGGACTACAGCTAGCGGTGGCTGTAGAACACACTGCAACGTGAGCTGCACTCACACACAGAGAGACCTATCAGACAGCCAAAAACAGTGCAGAGAAATGGGCTATAGCACTGAAAGGCTGCTGAAAGGCTCCGCTGTCCACTCCTTTAGTGTTTGCAACCAACGTATATGGATACGTATGGAAGCACACTATACAGGAGATAAAAAAAGCAGCAATTAAAGAAAAATGTGTATGAGGCAGAGACACACGCTGGGCGGCCTACAAGCAGACGTGCCTGCAGGACACACTACACAGCGTGGGTCTGCACTCACACAGCCCTTGCAGACAGCTGTGAAAACAGCGCTGCTAGGGAAAAGCAAGCTACAGTGGTGGTTTTTGTAGCCTGGGTTAAGCACTATATGTTTTGTGGAATCGCTATTTCTAACTGTCCCTCACAGTCTTCAACAGCAGCCTGTCCCTAACTGAATTCACAGCAGAGTGACCAGAAATGGCGGCTGCAGCGCTTTTTATAGTGCATCATGACATCATTTCAGCAGCCAATCACAGCCATGCCAGTAGTTAACATGCCTACATGCCTAACAGGATGTGCCCACACTTCTGAGGATCCCCATTGGCTGAATCAAATCGAGCGGGCTCCTAGCATTATGGGAACTTCCGATTCCGGTATTCGATATGAAAAAAGTATCGGAACTAAGTATCGGAATTCCGATACAGCTAATATCGGCCGATACCCGATACTTGCGGTATCGGAATGCTCAACACTAGTAGAGACCTGTTCACACAGCAGGTGCAGGTACTGGTACTGGCAGAAAGGAATGGTGTATGAAGAAACAGGTAGAGACCTGTCCACATAGGAGGTGAACCGCAAGACTGCGGAGAAGAGCTGCAGTGGAAGCAGGGTACAGGCAGAACCGCAGGAGTGCGAAGCATAAGCAGAGCCGCAAGAGTATGGAGCAGGCAGAGTCACAAGAGTACAGAGCAGGCAGAGCCGCAAGAGTACGGAGCAGGCAGAGCCGCAAGAGTGCGGAGCACAGGCAGAGTCACAAGAGTACGGAGCAGGCAGAGCCGCAAGAGTATGGAGCATAAGCAGAGCCACAAGAGTACAGTGCAGGCAGAGTCACAAGGGTACGGGGCTGGCAGAGAGGACACAAGGATAGACACAGCAGGGAAATGTTGTGAACACTTGTTACCTGACTTCTAAGTTTGGGCTCACTCTGGTGATTGCTGCGGGTAATGGAGCTGGTCGGGTTGATAGAGGTGAATCACCTGAAGAGGATGATTGGAAGTCAGGTGTTACAGACTGGGAAGATTTAAGTGAGCAGCCTTCCATCAGTTGTTGCTGGTGATTTGTTTTTCCTCCTGTGCATTTTTGGAATCTGCTTGCCTGCTTGGTCCTGCATCATTCAGGTAAGTTATTTGTTTGCTGAAGCTTTTTGCATTTGATTCAGTTTTGGCCTTTCTCTGATTTTTGCTTCGCTGACGTGGGTTCAGCATTGTTCCCTGTTGGGATCTGTGCTGGACCCCGCTCCATATGCCACAGCTCAGGTCAGTCTGTTCAGCATTGCTAATCCTCTGCTATGTCAGTGTTTTTTGGTTTTGCTTCCAGTTCACACCAGAATTCTGATCTAGTGGGGGAGAGGTCATGTGGCCTCAGTATTTTTGCATATCAGACGTGTTGGATTTTTCTTAGGGTTTTTTGCATGATTGCAGACAGTATCTTTTCTGTCCTATCCTATCTAGACAGTTTTGGGCCCCATCATTTGCTTACTCTATTTTCTGCCTGTGTTTGTGTCTCATCTTGTCTCACTGGCAATATGTGTTTGGGGGCTATCTATTCTTTTGGGGTTCTACTCCGGGGCAGTTTAGTTTTCCCCTTTCTTGCTTTAGGCTTAGTTAATTCTGTGGCTGTGCTGAGGCGTCTAGGGCATCGTAGGTATGTCCCACAGCTAATTCTAGTTGTGTAGTTAGTTTTAGGGGTCTGCAATTCGCTTAGTTACCAACCTTTCTGATTATCTGGTTGCTAGCTTATTCCCCGGCTATCCTCCTCGGTGACCTAATCATAACAGGGAAAGTGGCCAGAGACAGGGAGACCGAGAGACAGAGGTAGGACTGAGTTCAGACAAAGCAAGGGTATGAGACAAGGTACAGGAACAAAGACACAGGGACCAGGATGTTCTGCCTCCTGGAGGGTGGCAAGGACAAGTATGAGACAAGGTCAGGAGCAACAGCACAGAGACTAGGATATTCTGCCTTCTGGAGGGCAGATGGAGCGGTACAATGCAAGGTAGGAACAAAGACATAGAGACTAGGATATTCTGCCTCCTAGAGGGCGGACAGACAGGTACAAGGCAAAACTAGGAATCAAGCCTCCAGAGAAGGCGAAACACAGGACAGGACCTGGCGACTCAGTAGCAAGACACTAACTGAGTTAAGACATTGCACAGGCAGGTTCTAGTGGGTGGAGCTGCCCTAAATAAAAGTGGCCTCTTGGTAATTGGCCAGGGACACATTAGACAGGTGCACCCTGATTTCATAAGAACCAGAGAGTTCAGGCACCGCCCCCTATGTACACAGCCAGGAAGCATGCAGAGAGCAGGCAGGAAGCAAAAGGTACACAGCATGAAGCCGGCAGCAGACAGAACACACAGCAAGGCCTGGAGCAGTGAGTAAGTTGGCGTGTGAGGGATGGGAGGCCATGCAGTGATACTGGCGGGGTTGTTACACTGTCTGTAGTTTAAGTCATTCATCTTCGCTTTCTTTTTCATCCTGTGCAGACTGCCATCACTTCTTCCAGCCAGGAATCGTCTCTGCGGAAAATAACACATCGTTATCAATAGCCGATCACTTCCAGAGCACATTTTCCACTTTTTCCTCACTACATCAGATGAAGAAAAAAGTGACATAGTGCCGCCCTGCACAGTAACAGGACCCCTCTTTTGTCCCCCCCATGGAAGACAATATTCTCAAAAGTAAATTAAATTACAGCAGTAATAATGTCCCCTGATTGGCCTTCAGTAATTATGTCCCCACTTGCCACCATAAACCAATAAAAACCATAAACCACAAACCATAGACCCCTATACATTAATTATGTCACCCCTTTATTTAATAAGGTCCCAGATCCTGGGCCCGTTTACTTTATGTCACCATCCTGGGTCCCTTTATGTTGCCACCATCCTGGACCCCTATGTCCACTTTAATAAGATCCCCATACCTGGCTACTTTAATAGTGCCACCATCCTGGGCCCCTTTATTTAACAATGTCCCAATCTTGTGCCCTTTCCAGTAATTATGTCCCCATCCTGGGCCCCTTTATTTAATAATGTCCCTCTCCATCCTGGGCTGCTTTATTTAATGTCATCATTCTAGGCCCCTATGTCGCCCCAATCCTGGGCCCCTATGTCCACTTTAATAATGTACCCATGCTGGGCCCCTATGTCACCCCATCCTGTGCCCCTATGTTGCCCCCATCCTGGGACACAATGTCCACTTTAATAACGTCCCCATCCTGGGCCCCAATGTCAGCTCCTATGTCCACTACCATGCCCAATCACAGATGTGGAAGAAAAAAAGATTCTTCTCACCTTACTGTGCTCTCTGGCATCCTCTTGAGGCTTCATATTTGGTGTGGACATTAAAATATCCACCAACTTCAGCTGTGACAGGGTGCTCTGCTCTGTGCGCCCTCACATCACATAGAAGTAACATTGAAAGGCTGGCAGCCATTTAATGTCACTGCTACATTTGTGCTCAAAAGTTTACATACCCCGGGAGAATTTTTGCTTTCTTGGACTTTTTTCAGAAAATATTAATGATAATACCAAAACATTTTTTCCACTCATGGTTAGTGGTTGGGTGAAGCCATTTATTGTCAAACTACTGTGCTTTTCTCTTTTTAAACCATAATATATTGCTCCATACAGTATAATGGGCCCCATGTATTGCTCCATACAGTATAATGGGCCCCATATATTCCATAGGGTATAATAGCTTCATATATTGCTCTATATTGAGTAATGGCCCCATATATTGCACGATACACTATACAATGGCCCCCATATAATGCTCCATGCAGTATAATGAGCCTCATATAATGCTCCATGCAGTGTAATGGGCCCTTATAATGCTCCATATAGTATAATGGGCCCATATAATGCTCCATAAGTATAATGGCTCCATATAATCCTCCATACAGAATAATAGCCCCCATAAAATGCTCCATACAGTATAATAGACCTCATATATTGTTCTGTACAATATAATGGCACCGTATAATACAGCATACAGTATAATGGCCCCCATATAATGTTCCATAAAGTATAACAGGCCCGATATATTGCTCCATACAGTAAAATGGGCCTCGTATTTTGCTCCATACAGTAAAATGGCCCCATATTATCCTCCATACATAAAAAAAAATCACATATTCACCTCTCTCATTCCCCACAGGTCCAGTCTACTCAACAACTTCTGGCTCTCTGCAGTGCTCATCACATCTTTCCCTCTGCTCTGCGACATCACAGAGTCTTGTGAAAAAAATAATTGCTGGCTAAAAATCATTTTTTTTGAGGAAAAAAAATGATTTTTTATTTTCACGGCTCTGCGTTATAATCTTCTGTGAAGCAATTGGGGATTCAAGTTGCTCACCACACATCTAGATAAGTTCCTTGGGGGGGTCTAGTTTCCAAAATGGCATCACTTGTGGGCTTGTGGGGTGTTTCCACAGTTTAGGTACATCAGGGGCTCTGCAAATGTAACATGACGTCCACAGACCATTCCATCAAAGTCAGCATTTCAAAATGTCAATACTTCCATTCCGAGCCCCGACTTGTGCCCGAACAGTGATTCCCCCCCACATATGGGGTACCAGCATACTCAGGACAAACTGTACAACAACTTTTGAGGTCCAATTTCTCCTGTTATCCTTGTGAAAATAATTTTTTTTTTATTTTCACGGCTCTGCGTTATAAACTTCTGTGAAGCACCTGGTGGTTCAAAGTGCTCACTATGCATCTTGATAAGTTCCTTAGTTCAAACGCGACATGGTGTCTGATAGCGATTGGAGCTAATTTTCCATTCAAAAAGTCAAATGGCGCTCCGTTCCTTTCGGACTCTGCCGTGCGCCCAAACAGCGGTTTATCACCATATATGAGGTATCGGTGTACTCAGGAGAAACTGCCCAACAAATTTAAAGATCCATTTTATCCTGTTGCCCATGTGAAAATGAAAAAACTGAGGCATAAAAGAAAAATTTTGTGAAAAAAAAGTACTTTTTTATAACAGATCAATTTGTGAAGCACCTGTGGGTTCAAAGTGATCACTATGCATTTAGATAAGTTCCTTGTAGGGTCTAGTTTCCAAAATGGGGTCACTTGTGGGGTAGCTCCAATGTTTAGCCACACTTGTCCTCTCCAAACGCGACATGGCAACCGCTAAATATTCCAGCATATTTTCCATTCAAAAAGTCAAATGGCGCTCCTTCCATTCTGAGCCCTGCCGTGCGCCCAAACAGTGGTTTATGACCACATATGAGGTATCGTTGTACTCAGGAGAAATTGCCCAACAAATTTTAGGATCCATTTTATCCTGATGCCCATGTAAAAATGAAAAAAATTGATGCTAAAATAAAATTTTTGTTGGAAAAATTAAAATGTCCATTTTTTCCTTACATGTTGCTTTAGTTCCTGTGAAGCACCTGAAGGGTTAATAATCTTGAATGTAGTTTTGAGTAGCTGCACGTTATTAGAATGGTGTCACTTTTGGGTAGTTTCTGCCATATAGACCCCTCAAAGTGACTTCAAATGTGAGGTGGTCCCTAAAAAAAATGGTTTTGTAAATTTTGCTGTAAAAATGAGAAATCATTGGTCAACTTTTAACCCTTATAACTTCCTAACAAAAAAAAATTGTTTCCAAAATTGTGCTGATATAAAGTAGACATGTGGGAAATGTTATTTATTAACTATTTTGTGTCACATAACTCTTTGGTTTGACAGAATAAAAATTCAAAATTTGAAAATTGCAAAATTTTCGACATTTTTGCCAAATTTCTGTTTTTTTTCACAAAAAAATGCAAAAATTATCAACCTAAATTTACCACTACCATGAAGTCCAATATGTCACGAAAAAACATTCTCAGAATCGCTAGGATCCGTTGAAGCGTTTCAGAGTTATTACCTCATAAAGGGACACTGGTCAGAATTGCAAAAAATGGCCAGGTCATTAAGGCTGGGTCATGAAGGGGTTAAGGAAACCTCAGATTTTTGGGTCAACTGTACATATGACTTGGTGATCAATCATTTTAGCAGTACAGATGGCTTAGAACAGAATTAGGCTCCTTAGGTTTAGTTGTCTGTATGTAATTACACACTCCAACTACGCGTCAATGAAGTTCAACGTATTAAGTGTATTTGTTTTCATTGGGGTTTCTACATCTAATTTTATACAAAACATCTCCTCATAACATCCACTATTTCTGAAGGTGTTAGTGTGACAATGGGTATGGAAATGATTGTTTATAGTTGTTTACGTTCTTAAAACAGAAACTGAGCATGTAAATGCAGCATATTCAGTTACCAAGGTGGGTTTTCACTAACAAACATTCTGCTCCACACAAGACAATTACCCTATACAAACATCAGTGTTGAGTAACACATCTAAAAAACACAACTAATCACTGAAAGGTAACATTTTACCATAAGCATGACCTAATGTCAAAAGATCTACTTAAAAGAGATCTGTCACCATTAGTGATGGGGGAACCAGAACGGTAAAGTGCAGGGACATCAAATATGGACTTCTCCCGGAAGTTCGTGTTAGTGCTCGGGTTCGGCAGCTCGAGTAAAGCTTGTTAAAAGGCAATCAACAAGCTTTTCTGGTGTAGGCACTTCTGGTTCAATCACAGCCATGTCATGTATGGCTGGTGCAATCTAATATATAAAGCTCAATGTGTTTGTGTATGTACAGTGGGGCAAAAAAGTATTTAGTCAGTCAGCAATAGTGCAAGTTCCACCACTTAAAAAGATGAGAGGCGTCTGTAATTTACATCATAGGTAGACCTCAACTATGGGAGACAAACTGAGAAAAAAAAATCCAGAAAATCACATTGTCTGTTTTTTTTTCATTTTATTTGCATATTATGGTGGAAAATAAGTATTTGGTCAGAAACAAGCAATCAAGATTTCTGGCTCTCACAGACCTGTAACTTCTTCTTTAAGAGTCTCCTCTTTCCTCCACTCATTACCTGTAGTAATGGCACCTGTTTAAACTTGTTATCAGTATAAAAAGACACCTGTGCACACCCTCAAACAGTCTGACTCCAAACTTCACTATAGTGAAGACCAAAGAGCTGTCAAAGGACACCAGAAACAAAATTGTAGCCCTGCACCAGGCTGGGAAGACTGAATCTGCAATAGCCAACCAGCTTGGAGTGAAGAAATCAACTGTGGGAGCAATAATTAGAAAATGGAAGACATACAAGACCACTGATAATCTCCCTCGATCTGGTGCTCCACGCAAAATCCGACCCCGTGGGGTCAGAATGATCACAAGAACGGTGAGCAAAAATCCCAGAACCACGCGGGGGGACCTAGTGAATGAACTGCAGAGAGCTGGGACCAATGTAACAAGGCCTACCATAAGTAACACACTACGCCACCATGGACTCAGATCCTGAAGTGCCAGACGTGTCCCACTGCTTAAGCCTGTACATGTCCGGGCCCGTCTGAAGTTTGCTAGAGAGCATTTGGATGATCCAGAGGAGTTTTGGGAGAATGTCCTATGGTCTGATGAAACCAAACTGGAACTGTTTGGTAGAAACACAACTTGTCGTGTTTGGAGGAAAAAGAATACTGAGTTGCATCCATCAAACACCATACCTACTGTAAAGCATGGTGGTGGAAACATCATGCTTTGGGGCTGTTTCTCTGCAAAGGGGCCAGGACGACTGATCCGGGTACATGAAAGAATGAATGGGGCCATGTATCGTGAGATTTTGAGTGCAAACCTCCTTCCATCAGCAAGGGCATTGAATATGAAACGTGGCTGGGTCTTTCAACATGACAATGATCCAAAGCACACCGCCAGGGCAACGAAGGAGTGGCTTCGTAAGAAGCATTTCAAGGTCCTGGAGTGGCCTAGCCATTCTCCAGATCTCAACCCTATAGAAAACCTTTGGAGGGAGTTGAAAGTCCGTGTTGCCAAGCGAAAAGCCAAAAACATCACTGCTCTAGAGGAGATCTGCATGGAGGAATGGGCCAACATACCAACAACAGTGTGTGGCAACCTTGTGAAGACTTACAGAAAACGTTTGACCTCTGTCATTGCCAACAAAGGATATATCACAAAGTATTGAGATGAAATTTTGTTTCTGACCAAATACTTATTTTCCACCATAATATGCAAATAAAATGAAAAGAAAACAAACAATGTGATTTTCTGGATTTTTTTTTCTCAGTTTGTCTCCCATAGTTGAGGTCTACCTATGATGTAAATTACAGACGCCTCTCATCTTTTTAAGTGGTGGAACTTGCACTATTGCTGACTGACTAAATACTTTTTTGCCCCACTGTATGTGTGTATGTCCGGGATTGGCATTCGCACCGTTGCAGATACAGCCACAAAATTTTGCAAAGTCACACGTCTGGACCCCGAGAGCGTCATAGGCTATGTTGTGAGGTGAAATTTTAACCCCGCACATTCCAATTCACTAAACAATTATGCCTCTAGCTACATTATGGGAAAAAGTGTATGTATGTATTGGCATCTGCACCATCGTAGCTACAGCCATAATGGGGAAAAAGTGAAAGGAAAAGTGTTGGAGGCAAATTGACAGCTGCCAGATATGAACAAGAGGGACTTAAAGACTGAGAGCGATGGCGCCAAAGAGTATATACTGAACAGTTGCTAAGGTGGGGCCCTGACATGGGATACTCACCACACACGGGGATATGAACACACACACAAAATGCGCCACACACCACCACGTGCTTCAACACATATACCACCCTCAGCACACATTTCACCAAAACTCGCCACGCTGTCCCAGAGCTATGATTGGTTGCTATCAGCAACAGTTTTCTTTGTAGACAGTTGTGGTAACTGAGGCCTATTATTCTTATCATTTCTATGGTGTTATCGTCCTTCTGTAAAGCTGGAAATAACACAATTTATTACCGTGCCAACACAGACTACCCTCTGACACAGACTACCCTCTGACACAGACTGCAGGGGGAGCCCAGTATCACACAGAATAGGATTAGATACACGGCTCAGCAGTCAGTATCACACAGGATAGGATTAGATACACAGCTCAGCAGTCAGTATCACACAGGAGAGGATTAGACACATGGCTCAGCAGGTAGTATCACACAGGATAGGATTAGATACACAGCTCAGCAGACAGTATCACACAGGATAGGATTAGATACGCGGCTCAGCACACAGTATCACACAGAATAGTATTAGATACATGGCTCAGCAGACAGTATCACACAGAATAGGTGTAGATACACGGCTCAGCAGTCAGTATCACACAGGATAGGTTTAGATGCACGGTTTTTATGTGCAATACAATCATTATAATTAGTTATAACTAACCACAGTTTGTTACTATGCCTAGGCAACGCTGGGCTCTTCAGCTAGTATATATATTGTAAGGCAGTGACCCCTGTTACAGCCAGGGGGCGCTGTATGTACTCCTCAAAATACGCACGGAGGTGTATAGTGTCCTTCAGGATTGTAAATGGCCGGCATGTGTCGCAGAGGGCCTCTGCGTTGTAAGCCCGAAATAATATTGTTACGCTGGGACTTGTAGTTCCAGGAGTTTTTGCTTATTTATAATAGGGAGCTTATAGGGTTAGTCAGAGAGCTGGGTGGGAATGACTAACCACACATGTGCCTCACCCCTATGGGGGTGGCTGCCCATATACCTCACCCCGAGGTGAGGGTGCTCACTGTACCCCTTTTTCCCTATGGAAGCCAATGTGGTTGTGTGTTTGAGGACCTGCGGTTATGTGGCGCCCCTGAGGCTCAGTCGCCACAGAGGTACTGCACCTTCTCCTAAGGTGTATTGCCCCACCACCTAGGTAAGTTGGGAACTCCTTTCCACACTTCAACACCTGCACCCCACACACAGGATAGTTCAGCAGGACCACATTGCGGCTCCATGCTTAGAGGGTAGCAGAGCACCTTTCGTGGGTCCTTGTTTCGTAACATGAGATGTGCTGGGAGGTGGGTGGAGTTGAGATATATAAAAGGTTGGGAAGGTTTAGAATTACAGGTTGAGTCTGGAGGGTCAGTCTGACAGAGGGTCAGAGAGGAAGGAAGCCACTCGGGAGTAGTGGGGATCCCTGGAAGAAGGGATGGAAGAAGGAGTGCTGCAGCTGCCTCAGTGACCTGAGCAAGCTGGCACAGGAAAGGAACAGAAGGAGAAAGACATAGAACTGCAACCTAAGCTTCCATAAGAGAGAGAAGGAACAGTGCGGAACGAAGGAGTAGGAGAACAGAGAGGAGTTGTGGGTTGGAAGAGGAACCCTGCCTATAGGTTCTCAGCGCAAGGCCGGGGCCCGGTCCCCGAGGTTGTATGGACACTTATGGTTCTGCAGCAGACACCGGTGGAGTAGTTGGCAGTAAATGCACTACTCCCATCTAAGACTTGGGGCACAACAGCAACTGAATAGAGAGCCAAGACTCCGGAGAAGGGAGTCCCCGAGAGAGGCTACAGCTGTCTGTCATACAAGTAGAGTTGTTAGGAACATCTGACAGGAGGAACTTCAGAGTACCATGGTACTGGAGCTCTTCACACTAAAAGGCGCAATAGAGGAGTCGTTCAGGAAAGGTACATGTTGGGGGAGTGTTGGATAGGAGAATCCTGATTTGCCCGGGAGGTTGATTGAGTCTCTACCCCGGAGGACACGGCACGGAGGCAGGCACCAGTGTGTACCATGAACTGTGAGTAAAGCTTTGGAACTGCAAGCCCTGGTGTCTTCCATTCATTTGTGCGCCAACACCGTCAGCACTGCTACATCTGGGTACCAACATTCCTCACACCGCCGGCGCCTATTCACTGCCCTGGGGTTACAGCTTCACCTGTGGGGAGCTACACCATCTATGCTGCAACACACCATCAGCCCCAGAGGATCTGCACGCAGCGTTGGCTTAACATCTTGCTTGCCAAACACCACAGGTGGCATCACGAACTATCACATAAACTATATCACAAACCACCATTGATTTGGGTGCCCAGGGCCACGGACCGGGTCACAGCTGCCATGACACATCCCACTGACACCGGCCCGGTACCGAGTACCCCACAGCCCTGGGAGGGCAACCCAGTTATGTCACGATCACGTGACTAGCCATGTGATAGGTACCTGGGTGTGGTTACAGCTATGTAATGGAGGTGTGTGTGGCACATGTGAGTGAGTGTTTGGGAGTCTGTCAGTGTGGACAGATTTCCATGTGTCCAGATTGGTCACTACAGAGTGGTGTGTGTGCAGAGAAGAAGTCTCCCTGCATGTGGCTCCAGACCAAACCTGATTGCTAGACATTGCACAGCCTGGGGAAGCAGTGCTGGCTATCGTGAGCCAGAGGAAGGAAGTCTGTGAGATACCTCCAGAGTGGACAGTCTGGCAACCGTGAGTAATACTGACCGGGTCAGTGAAAAGTGTTTGTGGGATACCTCTGAGGATAAGAGGCATCCGGGAACCTGTGTGGTCGACACCAACAGGTAACGGACAGGAATCCATGTTATGCTGACCGGGGTAAGTGAGAGACTGCGTTTGTTCTATGGAGCTGAATTTGTAACGGACAGTGTATGGGCTGCTGCATACTACCAAGTTTCTCAGGAGCGGTTTATGCTGTTTACTAATAAACCGAATGGACTTGTTTTTTTAGCCCTGAGTGTCCCAGCGTATGCCTCAACGACCAGTAATGTGAGCAATCCCTGTCCACAGATAATGTGGAACGTTACAATATATATATACAGTATATATAAAGTGGGGTCTTCCCTATTCTTGATAACCAGTGCAGGTAAAAGCTGACAGCTGCGGGGCCTGTAGCAAATATTATGTCAAAGCGTGTCTTTAGTACCATAGGTGGTGTCATCACAGACAGACGTATCCACCTGTCCACAGACAACATGGGGAAGCTAACATTCATAAACTAAATCAGATGTGAATCCCACAGGACTTTTCTGTACCTTTGGCTGACTAGAGCTGACTATACCAGCTGCACCCAACCATGGTTACACTATTTTGCATTTGTTTCATTTTAATGAGTTCCCAAATTTAAACAAAACAATAAACAATAAAACAGTGTTCCCACCCTTCCATGTACACCACCACATCCACCAAAACCCCCTCTTCAAATTGGACTTCTGTCTAATGATTCTCTTCAAATTGGACTCCTGTCTAATGGTTCTTTTTTATATTTCCTTTTTTTGTCTCTTATTTTAAGTCATTTGCATAAAAGAAAAAAGTCCACCTCCACACCTACTCCACTTGCAACTCTACCTCATGGTTCCATTTTTTTTTTTGAATTTTTGCTTTTTTTTGTCTCTGCTATTTTAAGTCATTTGAAAAAAAAAAATGTGCCGGACTCTTCCCCCTATTCCACCTATGCCACCACCACCTCCACCTCCTCCTCCCTTGGACCTTTGCCTCATGGTTCTACAGGGTGGGCCATTTATATGGATACATCTGGATGGGCCATGTATATGGATACACCTAAATAAAATGGAAATGGTTGGTGATATCAAATTTCTGTTTGTGGCACATTAGTATATGTGAGGTTGGTGATATCAAATTTCTGTTTGTGGCACATTAGTATATGTGAGGGGGAAAACTTTTCAAGATGGGTGGTGACTATGGTGGCCATTTTGACGTTGGCCATTTTAGATCCAACTTTATAAATGGCCCACCCAGGTGTATCCATATAAATGGCCCACCCTGTATTTAAAAAAAAGCAAAAAACAGTCTCTGTTATTTTAAGTAATTCCTCAATCCCCTTTTGTTTGCAGGGAAATTCTTATCCCCATTTTTCTTCCTTTTGCTGCCCCCTATCCTTTTACTACCACCATGTTACAGCCATTTTATAGCACGTAAATTTGGGTCAACACTTTTTAAAAAAAAATTATTTATAGGAAAATTTCTTTGACATGACTTGCGTTTATTTGTGAAAAAAGGAAATTTGGCAAAAATTTTGAAAATGTCGCAATTTTCCAACTTTGAATTTTCATGCCCTTAAAACAGAGAAATGTCACACAACATAGTCAATAAATAACATTTCCCACATATCTACTTTACATTAGCACAATTTTGGAACAAAAGTTTTTTTTCGCTAGGAAGTTATAAGGGCTAAAATTTGACCAGCGATTTCTCATTTTTACAACACCATTTTTTTAGGGACCACATCACATTTGAAGTCACTTTGAGGGGTCTAATGTATATGATAGAAAATAGCCAAAAGTGACACAATTCTATAAACAGCACCCCTAAAGGTGCTCACCACATTCAAGAAGTTTATTAACCCTTCAGTTATGTCACAGGAATTTTTGGAATGTTTTAAAAAAAAAATGAACTTTTAACTTTTTTTCAGATCCAATTTGTTTTATTTTATCAAGGGTAACATGAGAAATTGGACCCCAAAAGTTATTGTACAATTAGTCCTGAGTATGCTGATACCCTATATATGCAGGTAAACCACTGTTTGGGCGCATGGCAGAGCTTGGAAGGGAAGGAGCGCCGTTTGACTTTTCAATGCAAAATTGGCTGGAATTGAGATCGGACGTCATGTCGCATTTGGAGAACCACTGATGTGCCTAAACAGTGGAAATCACCCACAAGTGACACCATTTTGGAAAGTAGACCCTTTAAGGAACTTATCTAGATATCTGGTGAGCACTTTGAACCCTCAAGTGCTTCACAGAAATTTATAATGTAGAGCCGTAAAAATAACAAATCTTTTTTTTTTTCACAAAAATGATCTTTTGCCCTCAATTTTTTATTTTTCCAAGGGTAAGAGCAGAAATTGGACCACGAAAGTTGTTGTACAATGTGTCCTGAGTATGGTGATACCCCACATGTGGGGGTAAACCACTGTTTGGGCGCATGGCAGAGCGTAGGAGTTTTTCAATGCAGAATTGGCTGGAATTGAGATCAGACGCATGCCGCGTTTGGAGAGCCCCTGATATGTCTGAGCAGTGGAAACCCCCCAATTCTAACTCCAACCCTAACCCCAACACACCCCTAACCCTAATTCCAACAGTAACCAAAACCCTAACCACCAACCTAACCCTAACACACCCAGGGCCATATTTAGCTTATGCTGCCCTAGGCACTTTTAGTGCTGCCTCCCCCATTGGTGAATATGACTAATGCAGACACTTTGGCAAAAATCGCTGACGTGAAAGTAGCCTCCCCAGTGCAGCCACCTCCCCAGTGCAGCCACCTCCCCAGTGCAGCCATCTCCCCAGTGCAGCCATCTCTCCACTCCAGCCGTTTCCCCAGTGCACCCATCTCCCCAGTGCAGGCTCCGCTCATTCTCCACCGGCTCATTCTCCCACCCGCTCATTCTTACCCCTCCGCCGCTCATTCTACATTTGGCTTACCTGTGTCATAGCTTGGTCCGTTCCCTGCTGCTGCTGCATGTCTCTCATCCAGCCTAGTTCTTCCTATTTGTGTGTGTGAGCACACGGTCATGTGGTACCGCTCACTAAGGCTGGTTTCACATTTGCGTTTTTTAGCGCTGGAAAAAAACGCTAACCTGCGCATGCGTTTTTTCCCCTATATTTAACATGGGTGCGCATACCTGCGCGCTGCCATGCGCATGTATGCGATTTTCATGCGCTGCGTTTTTTTGGGGTATGCGTTGGTATTTTCCAGACGCAGCATGTTGCATTTTTTGGCCCTGCAAAAAAGCGCATGCGCACATATGCGCACGTTTTGTGCTAAAAATGGCCATTATAGCCTATGGGTGCGCATATGTGCGCATTGGCATGCTTATGTATGCTTTTTTTGCACAAGCGTTTTTTTTTTAACTATGGAATTTAGGGGTTTGGGTTAGAGTTAGGGTTAGTTAAAGGGGTTTAGGGTTAGGGTTAGGGTCAGGGTCAGGGTTAGGGTTGGGGTTAGGGTCAGGGTTAGGGTTAAGTATGGTTAGGGTTAGGGTTAGGGTCAGGGTTAGGGTTAAGTATGGTTTGGTTAAGGGTTAGGGTGAGGGTTAGGGTTAGGGTTAGGGTTAGGGTCAGGGTTATGGTTAAGTATGGTTTGGTTAAGGGTTAGGGTCAGGGTTAGGGTTAGGGTTAGGGTTAGTTAGGGTTAGGGTTAGGGTTAGGGTCAGGGTTAGGGTTAGGGTTAGGGTTAGGGTTAGGGTTAGTTAGGGTTTAGGGTTTGGGTTAGGGTTAAGTATGGTTTGGTTAAGGGTTAGGGTCAGGGTTAGGGTTAGGGTTAGGGTTAGTTAGGGTTAGGGTTAGTTAGGGTTAGGGTTAGTTAGGGTTAGGGTTAGGGTTAGGGTCAGGGTCAGGGTTAGGGTTAGTAAAGTCTTGGTTTGGGTTAGTGTGAGGGGCCACCTAATGTTGGAAAAAACCGCAAACGCGGTAAAAACGCACTAAAAACGCTTACAAACGCATAAAAACGCTGCGTTTTTTTCATGCATGCTCATAAAAATGCTTGAAAAAGACGCAGCAGTTGTATGCTTTTGTATGCGTTTTTTTAATGCGTTTTTTGCGGGAAAAACGCGCTGCAAAAAAAAGCAAGTGTGAAACTAGCCTTAGGTCTTGAATATGGGTGCCACACCTATGAGAATGGAGTGGCGCCCATATTCATGATCTTAATGAGCAGCACCACGTGTGACCGCGCACTCACACAGGAGGAACAGATATCTTCGCAGGACCATCGGAGCTGCAGCAGGCATCGCTGGAGGAGGTGAGTATGATGGGGGGAGGGGGGGAACGAGGGGGAGGGCCGACCCCAGACTTAGAAAAAAAAATCGTAGTTACTTACTGTTAACAGTATTTCTCCGATCCCATGACAGCACCACGGAGAGGGGATCCGCCCCACGGGGACAGGAAACCTACCAATAAAAAGGC
This sequence comes from Dendrobates tinctorius, assembly GCF_039654945.1. Classification (NCBI taxonomy): domain Eukaryota; kingdom Metazoa; phylum Chordata; class Amphibia; order Anura; family Dendrobatidae; genus Dendrobates; species Dendrobates tinctorius. The sequence continues at coordinate 5,300,545 of NW_027361816.1, read as the reverse complement.
GGTACCTCTCTCCCGCATCAGTTGTTTTACAGAGCATTAATGGAACTTCAGCCTAATACTAACACAACACAAGACTATCTATTAGGGGGGGACCACTGCCTCCAGCACCCTTCTACCAAAGGTTAGATCTGAGGAGGTGGCTAGGTCCAGCCGATAGTGGTTAAAGAAAGTTGAAGGAGAGGACCAAGTAGCGGCTCTACATACTTGCTCAATGAAGACGCCTGCTCTCTCTGCCCAGGAAGTTGACACCGCTCTTGTGGAATGGGCCGTTTTTCTGCCTGGGATGTCCGCGCCTTCTGACGAGTATGACAAGGTGATGGCGTCCCTTATCCACCTCGCCAGTGTGCTCTTTGATGCCTTTTGCCCTTTCTTTGGCCCCTGGAAGCAGACAAAAAGAGCCCTATCCTTCCTACACTCCCTGGTTGCCGCTAAGTATTCCACTAGGCATCTCCTGACATCTAATGTGTGCAAGGTCTCGTCTCCCTTGTTTTTGGGATTGGGGCAAAATGAAGGGAGAGAGATTTCCTGGGTTCTGTGGAATCGGGATGCTACCTTCGGCAGATAGGCTGGGTCTGTTCTAAGTATCACCCTGTTGTCCATAATCTGTGTGAATGGTGGAAAGGCTGAGAGGGCCTGGATGTCGCTAATTCTACGGGCTGATGTGAGGGCTACCAGGAGGGAGGTCTTGAGAGATATTAATTTCAGCTGTACTTTCTGCAAAGGCTCAAAGCGAGGCTTGGTCAGGGCTGAAAGTCCTAAGTTTAGATCCCAGGGAGGGATGTTTAGGGAAAACACGGGCCTGGGTCTACCGGCTGCCTTAATGAACCTGGACACCCAACGATTCTCCGCCAAGTCACAGATGTATAGGGCCGCCAGGGCTGCCACTCGAACCTTTAGTGTGCTGGTAGCTAGGCCTTGCTCTAAACCCCTTTGTAGGAACTCTAAGATGTTTGATATGGGTACCTTCCCCTTTGGACTAGCCTTTGATACTGAAAGGAACTTTCTCCAGACCCTCTTGTACTGTTTAGTGGTTATCGGCTTCCTGCTTTGCAGTAGCGTGGGTACTAAATTTTGGGAGAAGCCTCTGTTGATAAATAGAGCCCTTTCAAATTCCAGGCCGTCATGTGTAGATTCTCCGCCTGAGGGTGCAGTACTGGGCGCTGGGAAAGTAAGTTCGGGATATCCGGGAGGACCCAAGGATCGGAGATGGACATTCTCCTCAGCCATGAAAACCACGTCCTTCTCGGCCAGAAGGGGGCTATTAGTATTACCCTCGCTTTGTCCTCCCGAATCTTCCTCAGAACTGACGGAATCAAGGCTATTGGTGGGAACGCATATGCAAGGGGAAAGTGCCAGGGAATCATAAGGGCGTCCAGGGCTAACTGGTCCCCGGATGGGTCTATGGAGCAGAATGTTTTCATTTTCCGATTCTTTTTGTTGGCGAATAGGTCTATGTTGGGTTTTCCCCATAGCTGCGTGATCTGAATGAAAACTTTCTGTTTCAGCTCCCATTCGCCCTGTTTCAGCTGTGTGTGACTTAAAAAGTCCGCCATCACGTTGTCTGACCCTTTTATGTGTAATGCCATTAGTGAGCCTAGGTTCCCTTCTGCCAAGTGGAAAATTGACTTTGTCACGTCCATAAGGGTACGGGATCTCGTGTCCCCCTGATGATTAAAGCAAGCAACTACCGTGCTGTTGTCCGATAACACTCTTAGGTGGTGGGCCCTGAGGGAGATTAGAAAATATAGGAGGGCGCGCTTCACCGCTAATAGCTCCTTCATATTCGAGGAGGCTGCCATTTCGTCCTCTGTCCAGACTCCTTGTGCTACTTGGTTGTCCCAGTGAGCTCCCCATCCCCTGGGGCTTGCCTTCCTGCTGCCGTCTCTCCCCCCACACACTCTGGAGGCCCGCTGACCCCAGCGGTGGCGCCTCGGGTAACCGCCCCAGCTGGGGCAAGGGGCTCCCGCTGCCATCTTTCAGACTGGTCGGCCCCGGCATCCGGTAAGTCTGTAGGTTCCCTTATGGGGACAGGAAACCAACTGATGCGGGAGAGAGGTACTGCCTTTTTATTAGTAGGTTTCCTGTCCCTGTGGGGTGGATCCCCTCTCCGTGGTGCCGTCATGGGGGAAGGAGAAAAGCAAAATGTTGCCCAGGTGCCGCCCCCCCCACAGAGTCCCACCCTAGGCACGTGCCCACGAGTGCCTAATGGCAAATACGGCCCTGAACACACCCCTAACCCTAATCCCAACCCTAATCCCAACCCTAATAGTAACCCTAACTTTAGCACCAACCCTAACTTTAGCCCTAACCCAGAATAAACAAAAACCAGCAACTCATGAATTTGCTTGGGGGGCGTTTATACCTTTGCGCATGTGGTAAAATTGATAAAGCAGTTTTATTCTTTGGGTCAGTACGATGACAGAGATACCTCATTTATTTTTTTTTTATGTTTTGGCGCTTTTATACAAGAAAAAATATTTTATAGAAAAAATAATTATTTTTGCATCAATTTATTCTGAGAGCTATAACTTTTTTATTTTTATGGTGATAGAGCTATATGGCGACTTGTTTTTTGCGGGACAAGGTGACGTTTTCAGCGGTACCTCGTTTATTTATATCCCTCTTTTTGATCACGTGTTATTCCACTTTATGTTCGGCAGTATGATGATAAAGCACTGTTTTCTTGCCTTGTTTTTTTTTTTAACGGTGTTCACTAAAGGGGTTAACTAGTGGAACAGTTTTATAGGTTGGGTTGTAGCGGACGCGGTGATACTAAATATTTGTACTTTTATTGTTTATATTTTTTTTAATTCAAATATTGATTTAATGATAGAATGAATAATGATTTTTTTTATTTTTTTTTAAATATTTTTACAATTACTTTTTTTATTTTATTCTATATTTTACTCTGTGTCTCACTATGGGACACTCATTTTGTGCAGGCTGATCGCTTATATGGCATTCAGATCTGCATGCCATATAAGCTGTCAGCGCTGCATGTAATTTCTCACTAACCTCAGAGATTTCCTGACATGCACTGCGCATGACAGGAAGTCTCTGAGCTCTGGTAACCCATATGTCGTCATCATTACATCGGGTTACCAAGTGAGCGATCGGGACCCCGCGTCATGCCGCGGGGTGTCTGATCCAAAGGCAGAGGGGCTGTCACAGCTGACTGCCCCTCTCCCTGCTCCTGGAATGCTGCGATCATGTTTGATCACAGTGTGCCAGGGGTTAAAGTGCCGGGTGTCAGCTTTGAGAATCAGCTGACACCCGGCCGCGATCGGCCGCACTCCCCCCGTGAGTGCTGCTGTTCGCGTATGACGTTCTATTCCATCAATGGGCATTAAGGCCCAGGCACATGGACGGAATACTATGTCAAAGGTCAGAAAGGGGTTTAAAAGCAGAGTAGGGACCTCTCTATTTTTGATAACCAGCCAAGGTAAAGCTGACAGCTGAGGGCTGCAGCCGCAGCTGTCAGTTTTACCTGTGCTGGTTATCAAGAATAGAGGGGACTCATGCCATTTTTTTCTCTTATTATTTATTTGCTAAATACATGTACAGCAGAATACAAACACACCGCACTAAGTATCTCACTGACATATTTATTAATATGGACAGATGCTGACTGGTGAATACTCTAATCAGCATCGCCTTCTCTCGCTGTCGTCAGTAGTACTCATCAGCTGACACCTGACCAGTTACCGCCAATCAGAGTCGGTGTTTTTCACTCTGTCACAGAGATGACAGATTGAGAAACGCCGGTTGTTCGGGCTCGAGTTCAGGTACTGTTCTGGTACCCAAATTTAATTTTTTTTAAAAGATTGGCCGAACCTGACTCCAACAGCCACAAATCTGACCATCATTGGTCACTAGGCTTTCCCAAAATAAACTAAAGTCTTCACCTTTACTGCTGCTTAACCAACCTGTTTATATGTCCCAAACTCCCTATGCATATCCAAAAAAAACTACCTTTTATTATTCTTCCTTACGGCGCAGACCATTTCCATGGGCATCGCTGGTTTTGCTTGGTGCCTCCTCTATCCCAGCAATCGCCATCTTCCTGCTATCCAGAGATAGCTGATGACCCAGACGTAAAGCTGGTGCATACGCATTACAGTACTTTCGTCTACTCTAAGCAGGGCAGAGCGGAGTGTGCCTGTGCAAGTCTGAGCCTCAACTGCACAGGAGCAAGATTGGCAGTGCTGTGTGAATAATGAAGGAGTCACATCAAGCAAGACAGTATAATCCCTTGTCAATTAAATATCAATCTGTTCCGTTAGGAAGCAGAATCAATTGTGAATCAAAGTCACTGCTTTGGTGCAAATGAAAGTGATATCAGGTGCACTAGATAGGCAACAGCAAAACCTCCAAAAATTGAATAGTTTTGCAGGTGGTGACCAAAGACAATAACTTTTTCCTTATCCTGTATGTGCAATTCTTCTCTATCTCTAGTTTTGCATATTTTTTATGTCTTTGAGACTACTGGTATGTGATGGTAGCCCATTCAGGTTGCATAGGTAGTCCAGTTTCTCCTGGATAAAACATCCATACGTGCCATCGAAAGAAGGTTTGCTGTATCCCCTAGCACAGTCTCAAGTGCATGGAGCAGAAACCAAGACATAGAACATTACACAAGTAGAGCTGGACAGTGCAATATTTGTGTGAGGAGAAACATGAGGAGGAACATTACCAGAGCCCGGCATAATGACCTTGTTACCACCACTGGCCGCTCTCCCCCTGAGGAGAGATCCTAGGAGCCATTGGAGAACATCGATGCACCCCGGATTTTAAACAGGTTCCTCGCAAGCCGGGGTAGGAGGGGTTGTAAGGAGGGGGGTACTGTTACCACCACTGGCCGCTCTCCCCCTGCGGCTGGTCACGCCACTGTTACCTCTGTGCCCACTGCTGCCCGCTCCTCCATTCCTGTCCTTCGGTCCTGCCATGCTTCCCGCACTGCTGGAGGCTCCAGGACTCGGCACTTGCTCTCTGGCACTCTTGGAGGGTGGCCACGCCTCCTCCAAGGTCCTGTAGCTTCTCTGATGTCCTGACCCGGGTGGCCACGCCCCCTCCCAGGTCCTTTATACACTTGGATATCCTGACCCGGAAATCCCAGCAGTCAATCCGGGTAAGGTGGGGGTTATTTGAACCTGCTTCCTCTTTCCTCTGGTGCCTGGTTATTGTTTAAGCTCCTGCTTCTGTGACTCATGCCCGTGTCTATATTCTGTGTGCACTATCTGCATGTCCGTGTCCTTGCTCTCTGCCTGTTGCTCTGTTGTGCCTCCTGGCACAAGCTCAATCCCTGTACTCTGCCTTGTGCTCTGTTGTGCCTCCTGGCACAAGCTCAATCCCTGTACTCTGCCTGTTACTCTGTTGTGCCTCCTGGCACAAGCTCAATCCCTGTACTCTGCCTTGTTGCTCTGTTGTGCCTCCTGGCACAAGCTCAATCCCTGTACTCTGCCTTGTGCTCTGTTGTGCCTCCTGGCACAAGCTCAATTCCTGTACTCTGCCTTGTGCTCTGTTGTGTCTCCTGGCACAAGCTCAATCCCTGTACTCTGCCTCTTGCTCTGTTGTGCCTCCTGGCACAAGCTCAGTCCCTGTACTCTGTCTTGTACTCCGTTGTGCCTCCTGGCACAAGCTCTGTCCCTGTACTCTGCCTCTTGCTCTGTTGTGCCTCCTGGCACATGCTCTTCTATACTCCTGTGCTCAGTTCCGTATGTCCGTTCCTAGTGCTCCTGTGTTTGTTAGTCTCCTCAGTTATCGTTCTGTTCCTTGTCTCTCCCGCTATCTAAGCCGTCCCTCTTGGTACCGGCTACCGTGGTTTTAGAGAGCCCTAGGCCTGTCCCTGACGATCCCTGTTTAGGGGTCGGTCTTCACTAGGTCGGCTCGCCCTGGGCAATCTGTTCCATGGTCCAGAGGGTCCACTCTTATAGCTCGCCTCACTGAGGCGTTACAGAATAACCCGGCCATGCACCCCGCCGGCACCACGTTTTCTGCGGCTTCCGTTCAAGTAGCATCCCGTGACACTGGTCTTGTCTCCCTGCCATATTTCCCGCCTCGTCCGTGCAAGCCACCTAAGTTTTCTGGGGATCCCAAACAGTGCAGGGGTTTTTTGACTCAGTGTAGCATCCATTTTGAACTCTTTCCCCTGCAGTATCCCACCGACCGGGCAAAGGTGGCTTTCATTGTATCTCTTCTAGAGGGAGAGGCCTTGGCTTGGGTGAATCCCCTGTGGGAGCGTAAGGACCCCATTGTCTCCCAACTGGCAACCTTTTTGGAAACTTTTCGCAGGGTCTTCGATGACCCGGGAAGGCTGGTCTCTGACTGGGGCCCTTTTTAACCTTCGCCAAGGCTCCCTGTCACTAGCTCGGTATGCCACCCGCTTCCGCATCCTAGCATCCGAGTTGGGGTGGAATAATGAGGCCCTGGTTGGAGCCTTCTGGCATGGGTTGTCAGGCTGGATTAAGGATGAGCTCGCGGGACGAGATACTCCAATGTCCTTGGAGGATCTCCTCTTCCTGGCCACATGCTTAGATTTGCGTTTCCAGGAACGATCTCGAGAGGCTGGTTTACTTCTTCCCCTAGGACAGGTAGGGGAGCCCTTCTTGGGAGTTCCCGATTCCTCATCCCCCTTGACTTTGTCTGTTTTGATATACCAGGAGCAGAGACGTTACTCCGAGGTGGCTTATTTGGATTCGGGTGCGGCAGGCAACTTCATTTGTCTCGAGACTGTCAGGAGGCTTCAGATTCCTGTTATTTCCCTGGACAGACCACGTCTCATTGCATTGGTGGACGGAAGACCTCTGCAAGAGTCCGTCACCATGGTGACCAAAGAAATAGTACTACAAATTGGGGCGCCCTTCATCGGGAAAGCATTGCTCTGTACATACTACCGAACCTGTCACATGCCCTGTTGCTTGGGTTGCCTTGGCTCAGGCTCCATGAACCTATTCTTGATTGGTGCTCGGGTGAGGTGCTTCGTTGGGGGTCCTCCTGCCAGAGACAGTGTCTGCAGCCAGTTCGTCCTGTTAATCCCCCACATTCCAACTCTGCTCCCGCAGGTCTTCCTTCAGCTTATTTGGGTTATGCGGATGTCTTCAATATAAAGGAGGCTGAGGTCCTGCCTCCGCACCGCCCTTATGATTGCCTGATCGAGCTTGTTCCCGGTTCCTCGCCACCCAGGGGGAGGATTTACCCTTTGTCTCCGGCGGAGACTCAGGCCATGTCGGAGTATGTTCAGGAAAACTTGTCCAGAGGCTTCATTCGGAAATCATCCTTTCCTGCCGGAGCGGGATTTTTCTTCGTCAAGAAGGACGGTTCGCTCCGACCCTGCATTGACTACAGGGGACTGAATAACATCACAATCAAGAACAGATATCCACTACCTCTTATCCCGTAACTCTTTGACCTGCTCAGAGGGGCTCGTACCTTCACTAAACTCGACCTCCAGGGCGCCTGTAACTTGATTCTTATCCGCTCCGGGGACGAGTGGAAGACTGCTTTTAACATCCGAGACGGCCACTATGAGTATCTAGTTATGCCGTTTGGCCTCTGCAATGCCCCAGCAGTCTTCCAAGAATTCGTCAATGATATTTTCTGGGACCTCCTATATTCCTGTGTAGTGGTGTACCTAGACGACATCCTTGTCTTCTCTTCTGATCTACCGTCTCACAGAAGAAGTGTTCGCCTGGTTCTCCAGCGTTTGAGGGAGAATAACCTTTATGCTAAATTTGAAAAATGCATCTTTGAGCAAACGTCCTTACCCTTCCTGGGTTACATCATCTCCGATACAGGGCTAAGGATGGATCCCGAGAAGGTGTCTGCTGTTCTCAACTGGCCCCGACCCTGCGGAGTGAGGGCTATTCAGCGATTTCTCGGCTTTGCAAATTACTACAGGCAGTTCATTCCCAATTTCTCCACCGTAATGAAGCCTATTTCATCGCTCACCCGTAAAGGTACCTGCTCCAAGGTTTGGACTCCGGAAGCAGAGGACGCCTTTCTTCTCTTAAAACACTCTTTTTCTACGGCTCCTGTATTACATTGTCCCGAGTCTAATAAACCCTTTACTCTGGGAGTGGACGCTTCCTCTATGGGGGTCGGTGCCGTGCTCTCACAGAGGACCTCGCAAGGTCACTGGGTTCTTTGTGGCTTCTCCAAAGAGTTTTCAGCAGCGGAATGCCATTGGAGACCGCAAACTGTTGTCTATTAAACTTGCGATAGAAGAGTGGCGATATCTCCTCAAAGGTTCCGTACATTCATTTGTAATTTTCACCGACCACAAGAATCTGGCTTATCTCCAATCCCCACAGAGACTTAACCCTCGTCAGGCCAGGTGGTCCCTGTTCTTCGCTCGGTTTGATTTCGAGCTTCGCTTCTAGCCATGCGACAGGAATGCCAAGGCGGATGCACTTTCTAGGTCATTTCAGCCTGGGGATGTGGAGGAAGAACCAGCGTACATTGTGGATCCTTCTAAAGTCATCACTGTGGCTCCTTTAAGGTTGACCGTCCCGCCGCCCGGTAAGACCTTTGTAGCTGAGAGCAACAGGAGGAAAGTGTTACTCTGGGGACATTCTTCCAATTTGGCCGAGCACGCCGGAGTAAAGAAGACTTTCCTTCTCATCGCTCGCTACTACTGGTGGCCTACCCTGTGCCAGGATATTAACGACTTTGTCGCCTCGTGCCCTTCCTGTGCCAAAAACAAAGTTCCTCGACATTTACCTCATGGTACCCTCCTTACAGTTCCGTCTGCTCCTTGGCAACATATTGCCATGGATTTCATTACTGACCTTCCGAATTCAGCTGGTTGCACTGTTATTCTCGTGGTTGTGGATTGGTTCTCAAAGATGGCTCATTTTGTCCCCCTGTCTGGTCTACCTTCAACTCCTGAGTTGGCAAAGATTTTTATTAAGCATATTTTCAGACTCCACGGATTTCCTCGGCACATCATATCCGACAGGGGGGTTCAATTTACTTCTCACTTTTGGATGGTGCTGTGCGGACTCATGAGGGTGTCACTGAACTTCTCCTCAGCCTACCATCAACAATGCAATGGTCAGGTGGAACAGACTAATCAAGTTTTGGCTATCTACCTTCGACACTTTACCAATGCTCACCAAGATGACTGGGTAGGTCTGCATCCTTGGGCAGAATTTGCCTTTAATAATCACTCCAGTGAGTCCTCAGCTAAGACTCCCTTTTTCATTGTCTTTGGGCAACATCTGGGCATGCCTCTTCCAGTGTCTTCTGCCTCGGGGGTACCAGCGGCCGACTCCTGGTCTCAAGATTTTTCCAAAATCTGGGAGGACGGTGAAAAATCACTTGACAAAGCATCAGGAAGGGTGAAGAAGCATGCCGACAAGAGGCTTCTTGACTCTCCTCCTTTCAGTCTGGGTGACAAAGTCTGGCTCTCCTTGAGATATATCCCACTGGCTCTTTCGAGATTCTAAGACCAGTCAACGATGTTGCTTACAAATTGAGGTTGCCTGCCTCGCTCCGTGTCCCCAACACCTTCCATGTGTCTTTGCTGAAACCTGTGATTTTTAATCGCTCCCATTCTGCCTCTAGTTCAACTCCTCAACCTGTTAGTGCTGAGAACACCTTTTGAAGTAAGAGATATTCTAGATATGAAAAAGGTTTGTGGAAGAACTTTTAATTGACTGGAAGGGATTTGGCCCTGAGGAGAGATCCTGGGAGCCATTGGAGAACATCGATGCACCCCGGATTTTGAACAGGTTCCTCGCCAGCCGGGGTAGGAGGGGTTGTAAGGAGGGGGGTACTGTTACCACCACTGGCCGCTCTCCCCCTGCGGCTGGTCGTGCCACTATTACCTCTGTGACCGCTGCTGCTCGCTCCTCCATTCCTGTCCTTCGGTCCTGCCGTGCTCCCTGCACAGCTGGAGGCTCCAGGACTCGGCACTTGCGCTCTGGCACTCTTGGAGGGTGGCCATGCCTCCTCCAAGGTCCTGTAGCTTCTCTGATGTCCTGACTTGTGTGGCCACGCCCCCTCCCAGGTCCTTTATACACTTGGATATCCTGACCTGGAAATCCCAGCAGCCAATCCGGGTAAGGTGGGGGTATTTGAACCTACTTCCTCTTTCCTCTGGCGCCTGGTTATTGTTTAGGCTGTGTGCACACGATGCAGATTTGCAGCGGTTCCGCAGCGGATTTTACCGCGCAGAAACGTTGCATTTCTGCATTGTGATGTACAGTAGCCTTAAAATCAATGTAAAAAAAAAAACGCTGTGCAGAAGCTGCGGATTTTTCCGCGCGGTTTTACCGCGGTACAAAATCCGCAGCATGTTACTTCTTTTGTGCGGTTTTCCATCTCCCCTGTCACCAAATCCGCAGGGGGAAAACCGCGATGGAAAACCGGACAAAAACAGCATGAAAACCGCATGAAATATGGAAGAAATCCGCAGGAAAAATGTAGGTCATTTGACCTGCGGATTTCTTCCATTCTGCGCGGAAAAATCCGCAGGGCCAAAAAGTACGTCTGCACTCAGCCTTAAGCTCCTGCTTCTGTGACCCAGGCCTGTGTCTATATTCTGTGTGCACTATCTGCATGGCCGTGTCCTTGCTCTCTGCCTGTTGCTCTCCTGGCACAAGCTCAATCCCTGTACTCTGCCTGCTGCTCTGTTGTGCCTCCTGGCACAAGCTCAATCCCTGTACTCTGCCTGCCGCTCTGTTGTGCCTCCTGGCACAAGCTCAATACCTGTACTCTGCCTTGTACTCTGTTGTGCCTCCTGGCACAAGCTCCATCCCTGTACTCTGCCTTGTACTCTGTTGTGCCTCCTGGCACAAGCTCAGTCCCTGTACTCTGCCTTGTACTCTGTTGTGCCTCCTGGCACAAGCTCAATCCCTGTACTCTGCCTGTACTCAGCTCTGTTGTGCCTCCTGGCACATGCTCTGCTATACTCCTGTGCTCAGTTCCGTATGTCCGTTCCTAGTGCTCCTGTGTACAAACAAACTGACAAAGTCTCCTCAGTTATCCTTCTGTTCCATGTCTCTCCCGCTATCTGAGCCGTCCCTCTTGGTACCGGTTACCGTTGTTTTAGAGAGCCCTAGGCCTGTCCCTGACGATCCCTGTACAGGGGTTGGTCTTCATGTTGTGAAGAAGAAATGGAGAGTGGTGGTCATGGGGGATTCCCTGTTGAGAGGAACAGAGGCCGCTATCTGCAGACCGGATATAACTTCAAGAGAAATGTGCTGTCTTCCAGGTGCAAAAATTAAAGATGTGTCTGACAGGATATCAGGACTCTTCAGACCTACAGATGACTACCCATTCCTGCTACTACATGTGGGGACAAATGACACCGCAAGAAACGACCTGGAAACCATCTGCAGAGACTTTGAAGACTTAGGCAAGAAAGTGAAAGAACTGGGAGCGCAGGTGGTCTTCTCTTCCATCCTCCCAGTGGATGGCCATGGAACAAGGAGGTGGAATAAGATTCTGCAGGTGAACAACTGGCTACGTCGATGGTGCCGTCAGCAACGATTTGGATTCATGGATCACAGAGTGAATTACCTTTACGATGGACTGCTTGCTAGAGATGGGGTGCACCTTACGAAGACTGTTAAACATGTATTTGGAAGTCGCCTTGCTACACTTGTAAGGAGAGCTTTAAACTAGAACAACGTGGGAAGGGAAGCAAAAGACCAGAAAAAGCCATACACCTGACAAATGCTATTGAGAACTCTGCTATTAGAAGTGGAAAGGAAGAACAAAGACAAAAGAATCTAATTAATAAAAAAATTGAAGAAAGAGAAACCAATCACAAACTAAAATGTTTCTATACTAATGCACAAAGCATGGGCAACAAACAAGGAGAATTGGAACTACTAACACAGGAAAAGAAATATGATGTCATTGGAATCACTGAAACTTGATGGGACGATACACATGATTGGAATACAAGACTAGAAGGATACAACTTATTTGCAAGAAACAGACTTGATAAACGAGGAGGAGGTGTCGCATTGTATGTTAGAAACGCGTATATCTGCACAGAGATTGAAGCTTCAGAGACTGGGAGTTCTGTGGAAACTGTTTGGGTAAGAATACAAGGACAGAACAATGGAAAGGACACCATTGTAGGCATTTACTACAGGCCGCCTGTGCAAGCTGAAGATATGGATGAACTCTTTATGCATCAAATGGCCAAGTTCTCCAAAAAATATGACATAGTTGTCATGGGAGATTTCAACTATCCAGACATTTGTTGGGAATCTCTCTCAGGCAAAACTAACAGGTCAAGGAAATTCTTATCCTCTCTTGCTGACAACTTTATCTTCCAAAAGGTAGGGGAGAAAACAAGGGGAACTGCTACCTTGGATCTAATCCTTATAAACAGGGAGGAAATGGTTGAGGAGGTAAAAGTGGCTGGGACCCTAGGAGGTAGCGACCATGCTATTTTAGAATTTTGGATAACTAGAGGAAGACCTGTGAAGACTCAGACGTCAAGGTTAGATTTCAGAAAGGCAGATTTTAAGGGATTCAGAAAGAGAATTGGAGGGATCCAATGGCTGGATATCCTTAAAGACAAAAATGTCCAGGAAGGATGGGAAATCTTGAAAAATGAAATTCTCAAAGCACAATTGTTAACAATTCTGAAAAGAGGGAAGAATAGGAAGCATTTAAGGAAACCAGGATGGATAACACAGAACTTAAGCACATGCTAAAAAGGAAGAAAAAAATGTTTATAAAATGGAAAGAGGGAGGCATATCTAAAGAAGAATATAATGCAGTCTGCAGAACCTGCAGGGCACAAATCAGATTATCTAAAGCTGAAAATGAATTGAGGCTTGCAAGAGATGTCAAAAGCAATAATAAAGGATTTTGGGGATATGTCAAAAGTAAAAGAAAAGTCAAAGATGCTATAGGATTTTTACAGGATGAAAATGATGAAATGGTAAGACAGGGTGTTGAGAAGGCCGAACTTTTAAATTCCTATTTTGCATCTGTTTTCTCTCAGAAAGGAAACGTAACATCAACTGTTCTTCACTGTCCTATTAAGGGTATAGAAGAATCCAGGATATCTATAAACAGAAAGATAGTGAGGAAACACTTAGCTAACCTAAATGAATTCAAGTCTCCAGGTCCAGATGAATTACACCCCAGAGTACTGAAGGAGATAGCAGAAGAAATTTTTGAACCCCTCTCCATAATCTTTGAAAATTCTGGGAGAACAGGAGAAGTCCAAGAAGACTGGAGAAGAGCAAATGTTGTTCCTATCTTCAAAAAGGGGAAGAAGGTGGACCCAGGCAACTATAGGCTGGTGAGTCTGACTTCTATACCAGGAAAGATCTTTGAACAAATTATTAAACAACATGTATGTCAGTACCTGGATAAGAATGAAGTGATTAAACAGAGTCAGCATGGGTTTGTAACTAATAAGTCATGTCAGACTAACTTAATTTCCTTCTATGACGGAATCACTGATTGGGTGGATCAAGGAAATGCTGTAGATATAGTATATCTTGACTTCAGCAAAGCATTTGACAAAGTATCTCATACAATCCTTATTGAAAAAATGACTAAGTATGGAATGGACAAGGCAACAGTTAGGTGGATTCATAACTGGCTTAGTGATCGGACCCAAAGAGTGGTCGTAAATGGCTGCACATCCAGTTGGAAGAATGTCTCAAGTGGGGTACCACAGGGCTCTGTCCTGGGCCCTGTATTGTTCAACATCTTTATCAATGATTTAGATGAAGGAATTGCGGGTAAACTGATTAAATTTGCTGATGACACAAAGCTAGGAGGGATAGCTAATACTAGAGAAGAGAGAGAGAGGATTCAAAAAGATATAAATAAACTGGAGAAGTGGGCAGCAACTAACAGAATGGTTTTTAACAGGGAAAAATGCAAAGTACTACATCTGGGCAATAAAAACGAAAAAAGCATATACAGAATGGGAGGAATAGGGCTAAGCAACAGCACATGTGAAAAAGACTTGGGTATACTAATAGATCACAGACTGAATATGAGTCAACAGTGTGATGCAGCAGCAAAAAAGGCAAATGCAATTCTAGGATGTATTAACAGAAGCATACAGTCTAGATCACGTGAAGTCATTATTTCCCTCTACTCCTCTTTGGTCAGACCTCATCTGGAATATTGTGTCCAGTTTTGGGCACCACATTTTAAAAAAGACATCAACAAACTGGAGCAAGTTCAGAAAAGAGCGACCAGAATGGTGACCGGTCTGCAAACCCTGTCTTATGAGGAAAGGTTGCAGGATTTGGGAATGTTTAGTTTGCAAAAGAGAAGACTGAGAGGAGACTTAATAGCTGTCTACAAATATCTAAAGGGCTGTCACATTGTAGAAGGATCAACTTTATTCTCATTTGCACAAGGAAAGACTAGAAGCAATGGGATGAAACTGAATGGGAGGAGACACAGATTAGATATTAGAAAAAACTTTTTGACAGTTAGAGTGATCAATGAGTGGAACAAGCTGCCACGAGAAGTGGTGAGTTCTCCTTCAATGGAAGTCTTCAAACAGAGGCTGGACAGACATCTGACTGGGATGATTTAGCGAATCCTGCTTTGAGCAGGGGGTTGGACCAGATGGCCCAGGAGGTCCCTTCCAACTCTACGATTCTATGATTCTGTGATTCACTAGGTCGGCTCGCCCTGGACAATCTGTTCCACGGTCCAGAGGGTCCACTCTTATAGCTCGCCTCACTGAGGCGTTACAGACCTCCATGGATCATCCTGAAGTGGAACCTGTGCTCACAGTCCAATAGTGTGGCGTTTGATTGGCATTTGCAAGAGAACACCATAATTACAAATCCACCATTGTTCTTTTTAAAGACAATAGCTGGATCACACAGAGCACAAGTGACAGTGACAGAGTCTGGAGCTGCAATGGTGAATCTTATGCTGCCTTCAACCATCCAGTATAAACAATTGGCAGTGGGTCAATGATGGACTGGAGAGATATATTCCTGAAGGATTGCACAAACCTCCATAGCTCCACTCAAAGCATGTGTGACGGACTCAGCTTCCGCTGAGCCCATTTTTTGAGTGGACCCTCTGGGTCGTGGCACCCACCCACCGAGTGCGAGCTGACCTTGAGGTACCACCCCTTATACAGGGAATGTCAGGGGCAAGACCAAGGGGGTGAGCCACCACAACTGCTGGGACCAGACGGCCGGCTCAGGGGGACACTATGGGAGTGTCTGACGACCAGGGACAAGCAGGAAACAAGACAAGACAAGAGGTAAGTGCAAGGTATCTTCATTAAGATCTTCAGGATCACATTCAATGCAAATGTGAAAACAAGCAAAACGTGCAAGGTGCGCGCGTGGGCACGCCAAGGTCCATAGCATAGTACGTGCCAGGTGGAACGCCTAGGTACAGGTAAAGGCATAATGGCATCGGACTCCGGACCGCTGGCAATGATCGACATGATCAAGGCATCAGGCTGCTGACATCAGCTCCGGACATCAGGCCGCAGTCATCCAGCTTACGATCTCTGGCAGCGATAGGCAGGTTCCGGGCATCCGGCAGGCAAACCAGGGTTCAGGCAAGGAGGCACGACAGATATCCAAGCATGGTGCATGTTAGGGAACACACCAAGGTCCAAGGCTAGGTGCAAGGCAAGTTGCGTGTGTAGGGTACACGCCAGGGTTCAAGGCTAGGTGCAAGGCAAGTTGCGTGTGTAGGGTACACGTCAGGGTTCAAAGCGAGGTGCAAAGCAAGGTGCGTGTGTAGGGGACCCACCAGGGTTCACAAAACGAGACAGGGTGCGTGTGTAGAGACACGCCAAAGCACAAGGTACAAGACAGAATGCGTGTGTAGAGACACGCCAAGGCACAAGACAGAGTGCGTGTATAGAGACACACCAAGGTTCACAAAACAAGACAGGGTGCATGTGCAGAGACACGCCAAGGCACAAGGTAACAAAGCAGAGTCCTGTGCGTGCAAAGAGACACGCCAGGGTCAGGGTTCAAGGCAGGGTGCGTGCTAGGAGCCACGCCAAGGTTCAGGGCAAGATGCGTGCTAGGATCCACGCGGGAGGCACGCCACACTGGCCAGTGCACACGGCTGTACACAAACACGAGGCACTTACCACGGCACAGGAGACGGCCAAGGGGAACCCACGTCGGGGTTCAAGACAAGGACAAGGCAAGGAACAAGGCAAGGATCAAGGCAAGACTAAGCAAGGCAAAACAGGGTACGGAACACAGAGCAGAGCAAAGGCCGAAACAGAGCCAGGACAGAGCGAGGACAGAGTCTAGCAACGGAGCGTAGGGCCCAGGGAGCACCTTGGGACTAGACATGGAAATGTGCAAGAGAGCACCATAGGACAGAGTACCGAAAACCAGGCTGAGACAAGAAACATGAGAAGTACTACAAGGCTCAGAATAGCATAGACCAGAGATAGCGAAACAGGCAAGGCAGAGAACAGAGGAAGGACTACAAGTCAAAGAATAGCTAAGGCGAGACATAGCAAAACAGGCTAAGACAGAGAACAGCGGAAGTACTACAAAGCAAAGCAAGGCAAAGACAAACATGGCACGAGAGACAACACAAGACAAGGCATGAGACAAGAGACGAAATACGAGCACGGAGCGTGTGCAGAGATGCACTACAGAGCAAGGTGCAACCCCGCAGACCAAGCAGCCATGCATAGAAGCAGCACAATACTCAGGCCCTGAGCATAGGAAGGGGTGGTCTGATATAGGGCCTAGCACCACCACTTCTGGGTCAGGGCCAGGGAAGAGCTTCCAGTTAAGTTCCTCCAGGATCACAGAGCGCAGTCACATGATCAGGATTCCAGACATGCAGGGATGATTGCAGAACCAGGCAGAGCAGGATCCTAGGAAAGGTCACATGATCAGGGTTTCAGACATGCAGAAACGATTGCAGAACCGGACAATGCAGGATCCTAGGAAAGGTCACATGATCAGGGTTTCAGACATGCAGAAACGATTGCAGAACCGGACAGTGCAGGATCCTAGGAAAGGTCACATGATCAGGGTTTCTAGACATGACAAGATGATCACAGAAGGCAGAGCAGAAACGCAGGCATCCTGCAGCACAGACATGAGGTGAGTGTGCACATTGCTCTAGGGAACATGCAGGATAGCAGACACAAGATGCGTGTGCACACCGCTCCAGGGGTTCTTGAGGCAAAACAGACAAGGCAGACATGGCGCACATGACAGCATGATGGCCATTGCCCGCTGCAGCACAGCTTCTATGCAAAAAATAGAAGCTGTGCAGTAGCTGCCACTACACTTTTAATGGAGCTGTGCTCAGGAGCTTCATTAAGAGTGTTTGCATCCCATCGCCGTTTGGAGTGGTTGCTGGGTGTCAGCCATCCACCAATATGTTTTCTCTCAGAAAGGAAATGTAACATCAACTATTCTTCACAGTCCTATTAAGGGAATAGAAGAATCCAGAACAACTATAAACAGAAATATAGTGAGGAAACACTTAGCTAACCTAAATGAATTCAAGTCTACAGGTCCAGATGAATTACACCCCAGAGTACTGAAGGAGATAGCAGAAGAAATTTTTGAACCACTCTCCATAATCTTTGAAAATTCGTGGAGAACAGGAGAAGTCCCAGAAGACTGGAGAAGAGCAAATGTTGTTCCTATCTTCAAAAAGGGGAAGAAGGTGGACCCAGGCAACTATAGGCCGGTGAGTCTGACTACTATACCAGGAAAGATCTTTGAACAAATTATTAAACAACATGTATGTCAGTACCTGGATAAGAATGAAGTGATTAAACAGAGTCAGCATGGGTTTGTAACTAATAAGTCATGTCAGACTAACTTAATTTCTTTCTATGACAGAATCACTGATTGGGTGGATCAGGGAAATGCTGTAGATATAGTATATCTTGACTTCAGCAAAGCATTTGACAATGTTTCTCACACAATCCTTATTGAAAAAATGACTAAGTATGGAATGGACAAGGCAACTGTTAGGTGGATTCATAACTGGATTAGTGATCGGACCCAAAGAGTGGTTGTAAGTGGCTGCAAATCCAGTTGGAAGAATGTCTCAAGTGGGGTACCTCAGGGCTCTGTCCTGGGCCCTGTATTGTTCATCTTTATCAACGATTTAGATGAAGGAAATGAGGGTAAACTGATTAAATTTACTGATGACACAAAGCTAGGTGTAATGTCTGAGGCCGTGCCCGCCGCGTTACACCGGCACCGGGTCCCGCCGCTGCATTCTCTTACCCAGCCGCCCACACTCTTTGCTCATGCATGCCTCCTCCTTCCTCCTGCTCACGCGCGCTTCCTCCTCCTGTTCCTCGGGCAGCTGCTAGCACGCACATGCGCCCTAGGTCGCGGGCGCGCGCCCGTCTGACTGTTTTACCCTGCAGTGGGCGGTTGCCGGTTCTCGGTCAGCCAATCGCCTGCCAGCAGGGGATATACAGTTGTGGCCAAAAGTATTGACACCCCTGCAATTTTGTCAGATAATACTCAGTTTCTTCCTGAAAATGATTGCAAACACAAATTCTTTGGTATTATTATCTTCATATAATTTGTCTTAAATGAAAAATCACAAAAGAGAATGAAGCAAAAAGCAAAACATTGATCATTTCACACAAAACTCCAAAAATGGGCAAGACAAAAGTATTGGCACCCTCAGCCTAATACTTGGTTGCACAACCTTTAGCCAAAATAACTGCGACCAACAGCTTCCGGTAACCATCAATGAGTTTCTTACAATGCTCTGCTGGAATTTTAGACCATTCGTCTTTGGCAAACTGCTCCAGGTCCCTCATATTAGAAGGGTGCCTTCTCCAAACTGCCATTTTTAGATCTCTCCACGGGTGTTCTATGGGATTCAGGTCTGGACTCATTGCTGGCCACCTTAGAAGTCTCCAGTGCTTTCTCTCAAACCATTTTCTAGTGCTTTTTGAAGTGTGTTTTGGGTCATTGTCCTGCTAGAAGACCCATGACCTCTGAGGGAGACCCAGCTTTCTCACACTGGGCCCTACATTATGCTGCAAAATTTGTTGGTAGTCTTCATACCTCATAATGCCATGCACACGGTCAAGCAGTCCAGTGCCAGAGGCAGCAAAGCAACCCCAAAACATCAGGGAACCCCCGCCATGTTTGACTGTAGGGACCGTGTTCTTTTCTTTGAATGCCTCTTTTTTTCTCCTGTAAACTCTATGTTGATGCCTTTGTCCAAAAAGCTCTACTTTTGTCTCATCTGACCATAGAACATTCTTCCAAAACGTTTTAGGCTTGTTCAGGTAAGTTTTGGCAAACTCCAGCCTGGCTTTTTTATGTCTCGGGGTAAGAAGTGGGGTCTTCCTGGGTCTCCTACTATACAGTCCCTTTTCATTCAGATGCCGACGGATAGTACGGGTTGACACTGTTGTACCCTCGGACTGCAGGGCAGCTTGAACTTGTTTGGATGGTAGTCGAGGTTCTTTATCCATCATCCGCACAATCTTGCGTTGAAATCTCTTGTCAATTTTTCTTTTCCGTCCACATCTAGGGAGGTTAGCCACAGTGCCATGGGCTTTAAACTTCTTGATGACACGGTGCACGGTAGACACAGGAACATTCAGGCCTTTGGAGATGGACGTGTAGCCTTGAGATTGCTCATGCTTCCTCACAATTTGGTTTCTCAAGTCCTCATACAGTTCTTTGGTGTTCTTTCTTTTCTCCATGCTCAATGTGGTACACACAAGGACACAGGACAGAGGTTGAGTCAACTTTAATCCATGTCAACTGGCTGCAAGTGTGATTTAGCTATTGCCAACACCTGTTAGGTGCCACAGGTAAGTTACAGGTGCTGTTAATTACACAAATTAGAGAAGCATCACATGATTTTTCAAACAGTGCCAATACTTTTGTCCACCCTCTTTTTTATGCTTGGTGTGGAATTATATCCAATTTGTCTTTAGGTCAATTCTTTTTGTGTTTTTTCATTTAAGACAAATTAAATGAAGATAATAATACCAAAGAATTTGTATTTGCAATCATTTTCAGGAAGAAACTGAGTATTATCTGACAAAATTGCAGGGGTGTCAATACTTTTGGCCACAACTGTATCAGGCGTCTCCCATAAGGGGAAGACGCCTGATTATTGTGTGCCTTTCCTGCACTGTACTGACCACCTATAGCTCGTCTATTATCTCTACCTCTGTCTTGTGGTTCTCCCTGTACCAGCCTTGTTGTCTCTGCCACTGTATGTTCCCCTGTCTCCCTGCCCGTCTTCCGTCCTGCCTTGCCCTTGTTCCGCAGCCTATGTTCCCCCTGGTCTCCTTCTCAGTTCCGTCCTCCAGTGTCTGTCCCGCTCCCTGTCCAGTCCTCCAGCCTGCTGTCTGTCATCCTAGTTGCTCCTGGTGCTAAACTGCTCAGTATCTCTCCTCGCGCTTACCACACGGAGTCCCGTACCTTGGTTCCTGTCCGGTTTCTCAGTCCTGCCTGTGGTCACTCCGGTCCTTCGAGCCGCTCCTCTTGGTTCCAGCTGTCGCGGTGTCTAACTCCCCACGGGCCTGACCCTAACAGTCCCTGTATAGGGGTCGGTTCCACCTGGTGCCGGGGGCCTCAGTTCC